>NC_086246.1:37942500-38107500 GCF_036321145.2 Pelmatolapia mariae | reverse complement strand
GCATCACCAAAACGCATCACGCGACTAAAGGGCGCCACTTACCAGGTATGAAGGGCTGAAAGAAGTAGGATATAAGCCAGTAGCGGGGGTGTCATGTTTGTCGCAGGAGGACAACAAGTAGAGATGTGTGAGAGGACGGTGCGTAAGGTGTCGGTGTCTGGACGCGACGGTCACTGCTGCTCAGGGGAGAAAACGTAAGAGCAGCCCTTCGTAGTTTGTAATCCAGCAGAAATGTAATTCATTGTTGTGAAATAGATCCGTCCTCGTGGGAGTGCCTCCTCGTATAGACGGAGGAGCAGTTGGTCTCACCTGTACAGGGTTGCAATTCCTGGATAGCGGACGCTGCTTGTGTTTTACGCAGGTGCGCACACTCTGAATGCGTCCCCCTGAAAGCCCCTGGTCCACCAAAAACTCCTCCGTGGCCAAACCTGCGTCACTCCACCGTAGGGGCTACTTTACAGATCTTATTAGAGCTGTTACACCTGTTCTCTTTAGTGGTGTTTTTCTTTCTTTCTAATTATCCGTACAAAGTGCCAAAAGAACGCAAATGTATAGATCATTTGTATGCAAGGCAGGAGTGTCTGTGTGCATAGATATGATTATTTTTATGGCAGGAACTAAAGTTTCTTATTTTAGTGGATTTTTTAAATTTTAACTGGTACCAAAAACTCTGACAGAACAGTAAAAGTGATACGGGTGATGTCATCTTATTGGCACTTATGTGCGACCAAAAACTTCTATATATAAAAATAGAATTTATATTTATTTATATTTATTTAATATTTATTATAAGCTAGATATCGATTATCAGATAACAGCTGTTCTCATTTGTCTACTGATTTGCTTTTATTGATCGACTAATTGTTGCATATGTTTTAATGATGCACCTGTGAGGCAGCCTCTTTGTTATTCATTTGAAAGCTTGTATATCAAAGTGCAGCAAGAGCCCTTTTAAAGCTACCAAACGCTGCTAATTGTCATGCAGCCTCTTAGGGAATGAAGCCGCCTTTGTGGCCGTGTTTGTGATTGTAATTGAGAGCCCTTGTCATGCTGTGTGTACAGCCCCTGTCTTCTTCCTGTGAGGATGTGATTTATTTAAGGCTGAATGCATAAGGTGGTGCTCCACTGAATGTTGTGCTTCGATAAAGGACTCCAAAGATGCAAAAAAAGGCTCAAACATTAAATTTATTTTTCTAGTATGGGTCAAGTACATAGACTGTATCAAAGCTGGAGTTTGATTATTTGAAGGCTAATCCTCAGATAGGCTAAACTGTAGGGGTGAATCACAAGCAAGCAGACACAACATACTTATACAGTCCTAGAATTTCACTCACCCAAATTGGTGCTCAGACTTCTTGGATGCCCTTTTAGTACAATTAACTGCACAGCATCCATATTATTGGTCACATAACTGCAGAAGTAATGCTCCAAGAGGATCTGACACCACTCAAGAGATCCATTTCTAGGACGTGAATAAGTAGATGCCTCTTTTGGTATCCACGTGCCAATCAAAGCAGCCACAGAGGGTGAATTTTTATTACATGCACCCCCTGTGCAATTGTCAAGAAGGGGGACATTGACTATAGAGACCAAAACATTTTTTGTAGTAGGCTGTAGACATGTTTATTTCTCCTGTAAAGTTGGGCAATTTAACAGGAGAGTCTATGGGGAGTGACTCACTGCTGGAGCCTCAAGTGGACATTAGAGGAACTGCAGTTTTTTTCCACCTCTGTGATGATTTAATTTTTTTTAACCCCAGAGATTGCTGCTTAGTCAGGCTTTGTTTCCCATAATGCAGCTGCCTCCTATGCTCACACCTCCAAAACATGCCTGTTTTGAGTTTCTGTCAGAATAACCCTGATGACAAAACGGATGACATCACCAGGGTGAAACTGGGGAGTAGAGAAAGTACTGAAGTGTACCTTTAAAAAATAAAAAATAAAAAACCAAGGGCATGAAGCCCTGCCAATGACAAGACATAAAACAAGCAACCCCATGCTGTAGGTAAAGGTGTTTTCTGTCAGTTTTATGATTGCCCCTCTTCAGGAGCAATCATAATTTTCCTTCAAAGAACACTCTGATTGGTCCTTGGTGGCATTGATTTCAAATGAATGGCTGGACAATAGAGGAGGAGTTGTCCAGCAAGAACACAAAGATAAATAATCCCTGTGTGCCAGCACTGTAAAGCACGATGAGCAGTGAGTGCCAGCCACAGCAGCCTCACAGGACTCACATGCACGGGCCTGGTTGGATGTGCGCTTTAACAGACCCTAGTGAAGCCCGTCTGCAGTGCTGCTGTCACCCTCTGCTGGTTAAAAGTAGATCTGCACACTCTAAAACACAGTGCATGTGCTGCTCTAATTAGGACTGTTCCATGCAAACAAGGCTAGAACATAAATCGTCCTCATTATCCTGCTGCTTTAACTGGTCACTAATGTGATGCCTACTACAAACATACAGGCTCAGTAGACCCAAAGGAAGTGATTAAGGACATGCTAATTTGTATTACCTTTGGCATAAATTGACTTTCAGTGTGAACATCCACAAGAGATATTAATTAATTTGAAAAGTGCTATACAAATACAATATAGCCCACATTCCAGTGTAGAAAAAATAATGATAGTTTAATAATGCCTAAGAGTTTTCACTATTTTTTTCTACGTTTAAACCTGCGAAACTTGGCAAAGTAATAAGACAGCATCTATGTGATTTCCATCAATCTATTAGTTGGTTATTAAACAGATTGTTTCCCTTTGTAAAGTAACTTTACAGCAACTCTCGGTTCATTGTCACTCAGCGAAAAGTTCAATATTTCACTCACAGGAAGTAAAGCAGGACTGTGTTATCTGTTTTTAGAGTTTTAGCTCAACTTTAAAAGTTTCTTTGAATGCTGGCCTTTGCTTTCAGTGAAGTGCACACATACAGATGCTGGTGGTGAGATGACTGACAAGAAAGCGCTGATTTCTATAGCATTGTTTGAAAGTGTGACTTTGTTGTGAAACAGCAAAGTTTTCAAATTATTTGATAACAAATTAAATCTGTTTTCAAATCAAACAATTTCTTCCTTGTTCTGTCAGAGGCAGCGTAACCTTTGTTTCTGTACACAGTTTAGACAGTTTATACTATCAGACGTTTTCTGCTTACCTTTCATGGTGCTTCTTTCACGAACTATGCATCAGTGCAGAGACTCCACGCCTGCAGGATACCTGTGATATCAGTATTTTAATGTGTTGTTTTCTTCTTTTTTTTTTTAAGTCATTTCCTTCTCTGCATACATGACTGCAGTGTGTGAGCATCCGTCCAAGCTCTAAATTAAAGTTTGCAGTAAGGCACTGATGTGCATTGATTAGCAAGGGAGCAGGATATTGTGCTGACTAAATCAAAGGTCACACAGAAAATGTCAGAATTTGCAAAGATGTAAAAATAAGCATTGTGGGGAGAAAAAAACCCCTCAGAATATCTTCCATACAAATCCTTTAATCAATCCAACAGTTCAGCATCCTGCAAAGCCTCAGCGATTCATGTTCCTGGTGATGTGAAGATGACTTTGAAATACAATGCTGAAAAAGATGAGGCTGAATAATTTGCTTTAACTTTCAAATGACTTCTTTAAACTCTTTTTTACTGTCCTGTTTATGGGCGCTGGCTGTTATCCTCTCTGATCTCCATTTAACAATGTTAGCTTTGTTATCTTCATTTTTTTATCACTTTTCTGACAAATGTGTTTTTGTCCTTTGTCTGGCACCTTGCAACTGTAATATAAAATGCTGTATTATTATATTAAAAGGCTTTTGTTAAGCACATGAAATTTAAAACCTGTGAATCAAATTTAACTAATGATTTTTTATATTACACTTCACTTCTATAATATTTCTTCTAAAAGCTTTTTGGTGATTTCATACTCTATCTAGCTCAACACAATGCCTCCACCTGACCCTGAAGGTTGTGCAGTGACTGAATTTTTTTAAAGGTGAAGGAAAGATAAGTAAAAAACAAAATCACAACCACTTTTAATGCTCTGATGTTACAGTCTTTTGTGTTGCTGCAGAGGAAAGTTAGATTCACACATGAATCTCCTAATCAAAATGCACATTCAGCATTTCATGTATCAACTTATACCAGAGAGCTATAAGCACGGGCTATAGATATTTTGTATGATGATAAAGTAGCTGCAGTATATGCCCGAACATAAGGTACAGTGAATGTGTCCTAGCCCTGCTGACTAAGCAGTTTTGGAGACATGTCTTATACAGTATGCATAATGAAAAGAATGTTTATTTTTTACTTGGCACAGTAAGTTTCTTTTACTTTTAATAGTTTCCACTTCTGATGTTTGTCCACCATGAACTGTGCCACACCAAATAAGAAGAGCTTACAAACAAAAGGCTTTAAAGTGTAGCCTGCATTCATGTTCTGTTATAATAACCATGAATACAAGTTTGCAGCTTGGAAATAGCATTCAGTTGCAGAAAGCATGCAAATCTATCTTTATCAAATCAAATCAAAATCAAATCAAATCAAATCACTTTTATTGTCACATCACATGTGCAGGTACACTGGTACAGTACATGTGAGTGAAATTCTTGTGTGCGAGCTTCACAAGCAACAGAGTTGTGCAAAATACAATAATGTAAAACAAGCAAAATATAAAAATGGCTAATCTAAAAAGTAATAAATATATGTACAATATGTAAAGGTATATACATTACTGAATGTGTATACTAAATATGTTTTTCTACGTGTGTGTGTTTGAGTGTGTATATAGTATGTATATGCATGTTTTACAAATGAAATAAAGTAAACAATAAAATAAGATATATAAAATATACAGAGGTTGGTATGTGCAAAACAGTGTCTAGCCCTTTAAAGCCAAGTGTATCGCATTTGATACATTAATATTATTTTATTTCGTCAGAAGGGTCAATAAACATTTTATTTCTTTTAAAAATCAAGAATGTTCTTGGAATTATTTCATGTTTCAGGCTTTAAAAGACTGTGATAGTCAATATTAGAGAAAAAGCTTTGATGTAACCTGTAGAAATGTGAGAAGGTTAGTGATGGAAACACAAATGTACCTGACTTTCATGCAGCTCAAATTCCGTTTGTCTCAGTTCCTTCTACTGAACGTTTCCTCTGTTTAAAAATGCATTTCCTCCTCGCTGTTATTAAGAGTTTAGTCATGAAGAATTATTGGGTTTGTAAGGCCCTTCCAATATAACGTCTTGGCATACATTGATGCTGTATAACCAGAATCCTTGATTAACCCAGGGGAAAGTGTTCAAAGTGCTGAGCAGGCCCCAGGAGTGCACCTAGGATCTTCTGATCAGTGGTCAGATGCGTTATCCATTGCACCAAGGGAGAAGTCTACTTGTCGTGTTTATGCTGCTATCAATAGTATACAGCGCCACAAAATCAAATCACAAATCGGTGATCCCATGTTGTCCTTAAACAAAGCTAATGGCTTTCATATGATGGGTTAGCTTGACCTACAGGTTGCAGGGAGTGCCACTGGCCCACTTCATCAAGAAAATGTCACCTTTTTTTTAGTCTGGCATTTAAAATGTGTGCATAAAGGGACAGAAGGAATAACACATTCTTTAAGCATGGAGTGTGGTTTGATGCTGTGGACATGTGATGTTGGTGACAGCTTATTGTGACTTAGAGTATGGCCTTGCTGAACGGGCAACTTAAACAGAGCTAAATCCTTGTTGAACAGATGTGAGCCAGATGTTACTGCCACAGAGACCCCCACGATAGATTTAACAAACAAGTGGACTGCTACATGAGCCGGATATAGATGTATATAATCAAAGGAGGAGCAGTTGAACGTGCAGTTGTTGTTCCATCAAGCAAGATTAAGCCATCGTCTCTTTCACCACGTCGATGTAGCTAAAAATGTATTCACTCAATGTGCGTATTTATATGAAAGGATGAAACTGATAAAGCATCTTGCACTCATCAGATTACATTCTATACATGCAATGCTACAGCGGAGATGATGAAGGTTTTTCATGCTTTATCATCGCTGAGATTTTGGACCTAAAAGCAGTCGGATAGAGTCAGGGAAGCTTTAGCAGAGGCAGGTGTGGACCCATGGAAAAAAGTGTTCGTAACAAACAAATAAATAAAAACATTACCCAGATAAGGAAAATCTGAATGAAATGAGAATCAAATGGTAATAAGGACAGCATGGTGGCACGGTGGTTAGCAAGAAGATCCTGAGTTTAATTCCACCATCAGGCCGGGGTCTTTCTGTGTGGAGTTTGCATGGGTTCTCTCTGGGTACTCTGACTTCCTCCCACAGTCCAAAGACATGCAGTTAGTGGGGATAGGTTAATTGGAAACTCTAAATTGCCCATAGGTGTGAGTGCGAATGGTTGTCTGTGTCTATGTGTTACCTGTCCTGGGTATACCCTGCCTCTAGCCCTAAGACAGCTGGGATAGGCTCCAGACCCCCCGGGACCCTGAAAAGGATAAGTGGAAGAGAATGGATGGATGGTAACACACTACAATAAGCAGAGGTCATTATTCATGAGCGTTATTTATTGCTTTAGATCATTGCATTTAAACAACAGTACAGTATGTATCTAAAATCTCAAATGAATCCAACAAATGAAGTAGTGGCAGGCCACGCAGGCATAAAGTCACATGATTCTGTTCAGTCTGCAGAACTAACTCTGCTGAAGTGAGTGTAGAGCATGCAGGTGCTGTGGAGGGCATCACATTATATGTTGGATTTGATTCTATTTAAACAACAGTACCTTTTAAAAACAGGAAATGACTTTCTTGCAAAGAGTTGATGAGAAATGTGAAATGCATTTCATATGAAAAAAATATAAAGAAAGGGGTCAGTCATCTTAGCTTAGCATCAAGACTTAAAGTAGAAGGAAACAGCCAGCCTGGCTTGGCTTGTTTGTTTCATTTTGTTGGAAAACTGAAAGTTTCCTCAAAGGGCTGCACGTTTTCCTGCCTGTGAAACATAGACTGTATAGAAAACACAACCCACTATGATGAAACTCCAAAAGCCGACATCAGCTCATCACACATTTCTTTACATGGTAATCTACTGCGGGCACAGACCAAGCACAGCTTACAAGCACCAGGTGCTGCCCTTCAGCAGGCTTCCCCAAGGCAGCCTATCAGAATGAAATAAACATCATTCCCAGCTCTAGTCTTTATGCTAAGATAAGGTCTGAACAGTGGAGAGCGTCACTACTTACTGCACAGAGAGAGCAGTGTTAATCTTCTCATTACACTCTCAACAAGAAAGCAAATAAAATATTGCCAGAGAATATAAAATTATTCATTTAGCTTATCAGGATTTTATTTAATGTAGATTCAGATTATTTCTCACCAAAAGAAGGTAATGTGATGAGACCCTTGTCACTGAGACTCTTGTCTCTCTTGATAACCTGATTAGTTCAAATCAGTCTTTTAATAACATGACAAAGAGTGACTCTGCTCAAAGCAACCAGATTTTAATTAATAATATTTGCAAGTTATTATCAAAGCTCATAGAAACAACAAAGTAACCTAAAAAAAATGTCAACATCTCTAAAGCTTAAGCTACTTGGATCATTTCCTAATCCAGTCAATAAAGCGCTAGACTAGAGTAATACTGGTGCTGTATATGCTTTACATAGAAGAACCTTACTGGCTTAGTGGTGCCTTTCTAAAAGCTGAGCGTATATACATTTTTCCCAAACTACTACCACACTTGCATACATACAGGATTCTCTACACGAAGACTTAGAAACAGAAGCTGCCACTATCACGTTAGCTTTAAATCGTCCCCCGTTTTATCGGACCAACGGAAACAGGAACAAAACAGTAAATGAGAACTCGCCGTACGAAATGGAGAAAGTCAGCGAAAACAAACAAGAAGCAGAAACGTTCAAGTAAAAGCTGAAAAACTGGCTTTTGATAAATGTAATAGCAGAGGATTTCAGTGCATTCATAATGAGTTATCACACTCTGAAGGCAACATATTAAGCATGGCTATTCATCTGCTTTTAACAAGGAAGCAAAGTTCCATGTGCCTGGGCCCAGCTTCGCAATCCCGGACCTCCGGCCCATTTGTACAAAGTTCGAGTTACAAAGGAGAAAAAAGCCGGTTCGAGTAATAACACAGGTGCATCTTTTGCATAGCATTTGGCTTTTGCTGAGCCATCATCGAATGTAGACTCAAGGAGAAAATATAAATGCCAAATGCCAAAAAATTTAAAAGATCACAATGTGGCAGAAACGAATCAATAACTGAGTGGTAAAGTGTGACAAATTAAGCTTTTTTAATCATGTACAAACTCTAAGAAAACATGGCAAAATGTTCTTGAAGCAATGCACATGCAATGTTATCGAACTAGCTAAAAAACATGTCAATGACTCAAAGACTAAGGACTTCTCTGCTGATCTCTGCTGATCACTGGCTCCCTATTGAGATACGTAGCCCAGTACACCAGGTTGAAGGTCCCAAACAGCACAGGGAACACTATCCTGGCCATCTTATCAATCTTGCTGACACTGTTGTAAGTCTTTTTGGGGTCTGGCGCCTTGGTTTCAGGCAGTTTGAGCTGGACAGCCGTGCTGTTTGAAATAGTTGAGATGGACGCGTCCTTCGTTAGGTTGGTTGTGTAATTCACACCAGCTGAACAATTGTTGTTTGGCTTCTTAGATAGAGTTAAAGGGTCTTTCTTCTGTAGAGAAACAAAAAAAACAAAAACATTGATTCAATATGCATAAAAAAAGTGGCACATTCATCATTGAACATAATAAAACAGGTGGATAATATCACAGGCACTCACACACATACACAAGAGCTGAAGGTAAACAATAAAAGATGGCTGGTGAGATCTGTAGGCAGGGATCAACGTCCTTGGGCAATAATGAACTGGCACTGTGCCACAGCACTGGCACACTGAGCAGAGGAGATATTGATCCGGCTTTTTTCAACTTCTACGCATCGCCCAATTCATCTCTTACTTTATTATTATTTGGGAAATAAAATTTTTCACTGCGCCCCCTTTTTCTTCTCTCTCCCCACTGCAGATGAAAGGATGGAAAGCAAGAGTCGAGAAGAAAGGGGAGAAGACAGTTTGGCATACCGTGAACAAACTTCAACGTTTCTCCAATTTTATTCCACTGAGGCAGCACTGATAATAACTTATTTAAACATAAATGACTAAAGAAGAGAACTGTGTAATTGCTCCTCCTAATCGAGCCAAGTGTACTGCCTGAACCATTATCTGTATATAAAAGATGGACAAGCTGAAGCTGAAATTCTTCTAATGATCAGCAGGGGGCGATAATTTTCTTTGGGAAAATGACAGAACATTTTACTTGACTCATGACCTCAGTAAATGTTTTCTGATGTGTTTATGGTGTCAGGCGCTAGTTTCACGTCAAATCTAACACAGCATAAGTGGATAATGTAAATCATGGTCTTTATTAGAGTCAATATGTACAACAAATCGGTGTCTTCAGTTTCTCTGTCACATCAGCCCCTACCAACCTGTCAATAATGCGGAAAACCAAGATGGTGGTCAAAATCAAGTTAAGGCTTCACGCCAGGACCTCATAGACCAACCCAAACCAAACCATCACACTCTTTTATATACAGTTTATGGGCTACACACAAACCTGCTGTAAATTTACACACAACGCAAAGCATTATGTCTTAACTAGTTAGTTTTTCATTCAAACATATCAAGGGATCCCCTTAACAGAGGGGTGCATGTTGTACAGCAGCGGTCCCCAACCTTTTTTGCGCCACAGACTGGTTTAATGTCAGACAATATTTTCATGAACCGGCCTTTAAGGTGTCGCAGATAAATACAACAAATGAAAATGATATGACCAAGACAAAAACAATTCATAACACACGGGAAAAGACCCAGAGAAACCGAGTTAATGATAAAAACCTTGAAAACCATAAATTTCACACCCAAGCCTCAACTCTTGCGGCCCGGTACCAAACGACTCACAGACCAGTTCCGGTCCATGGCCTGGGGGTTGGGGACCGCTGTTTTACAGGACCTTTTTCAAATATATTGAGCTGTAACAACCAGCTGTAACACTCTTTCTGAACTGTACTGAGAATACAGGCCAACCTTATGTGAGGAAAAAAATCAATTTTCCAGCCTTCAATATTGACTTTAAAAACTACATTTTCAGTTTTCCTGTTCCAAGATTTCCACTGTAGTTAATCAACAAGAATGTGAGTCGAGGGCAGGTTGGAGCACAGCACGTACCTTTGGCATCTGGGCCTCCATTGCTTTTTTCCCATCCCACGCCCAGCTCCGTTTGGTGAAATAATTAACTGTGGCAAATTCAATGAGGGCAGAGAAGACAAAGGCATAGCACACTGCGATGAACCAGTCCATGGCAGTAGCGTAAGCCACTTTAGGCAGCGAGTTTCGAGCGCTGATGCTGAGAGTGGTCATGGTGAGCACTGTGGTCACACCTGGTGGTGCAGAAAACTGGGTCAGTTTTACTCACCACACTTGCTCTTCAGTTTCTATTCCAGCAGATTAAGTCATAAAAACAGGGCACGTATCAAAGTATTAAAGGCAGATTGTGAAGCCGAGTCACAGAAAAAGACATTTAGGAATATTCACTGCACTCATTTCCCAGCTTTATATTCCCACAGTACATTACATTTGCTAACATTATGTAAAATATCTGAATTCATTTGATTTCTCTCCTTTTTTCAAACGTACCAAACACGGTCCGTGCTGGCACCGATTCGCGGTTTAGCCAAAAGGAAACCTGTGATAGGATTACAGTCATGAAGCAAGGCATGTAGGTCTGAATGACAAAGTAGCCGATCTTCCTCTTTAGGTAAAAGTGAGCCATCATCACGGTGTATTGACCTGTGGAAAACAGCAGAAATTAGCATTTTAGTTATTTTAGTTACTCAATTCCGTATTTTAAAGAAAATAACATGGAGTAAAACTGAGCAAAAACTTGTAAACAACACAAAGAAAAGTGGCATTTATATTTAAAATTCTCTTTTATTTGGAAACACAAAACAAAAAAACTAATTAACCAAAAAAAACTTTTTGCACTTTTTGGCCACTTGGGGGCACTGCAACCTGTCAGTGCAACACTTTTAGGATAAACAGTTGCATTAACCTTCTATTTGAAGTCCTGTTATTAGCCACCTGAGAATGCTGGTCCAACCTCCAGTCTTCTTTTAGCTTTTGTTCTGGTCTCCACTAACTTTTGTTCTACCTACCACAGCTGAACCACTGCAGGCCAGAGGTTCCTAACACATAGTTTATAAATACATTTTTCTCACATGTATGTTAGGAGTTACTTGCGTCGGGTATCACGTCTGACCCATTAATCTCTGAGACCTTTTACCTTTCCTGAAACTTGTGGCCTGTGAGCAGTTGCTATGTCGTCACTTTGCACTCTGTGCTCTACGTTAAACCACCCGACAATGCCCTGGCCATCATCCAAATGTGTGAATTCAATTATTTAAAGAAAAAAGGTTTGTGGGGAACTCATCATATCTCGTTAACCAACTGAAGATTGCATTTGAAGGATTTTTTTTTTCCAAAAATCCTGTTGAGCCATGGAGTCTGATAAACTATAGAAAATCCACAGATGACTGCTGCTTTCTCCTGGCAAAATCCGATTTTTCTGTCTCACTAATCCCTTGTCACAATCTGCATCCTGTATATCTCTCTCTCGCTTCCTCCCTCTCTCTCTCTCTCTTTCTATGTGCATGCATGCATGCGTGTGTGTGTGTGTGTGTGTGTGTGTGTGTGTGTGTGTGTGTGTGTGTGTGTGTGTGTGTGTGTGTGTGACAGACAGTCCATCCCATTCTGTCAGGCCAGGCCTTTGATTGGGGACGTACATCCTTTCCTTGCCTGAGCGAGAACACTAAAACAGACCTGGATCAGCGGTGATTACAAGCAGGTGCACAGATGACTGAAGCAGAGGGGGGCTGAGAGGGACCGCAGGAAAGTTTTGTGAGATGCAACAACGAGCATCATGTTCTTAATGAAAAGGGCACCTGTGCTGCCTTCGCTCCGAGGACTAGCAGCGAGCAGCCCTGCTCCGTGGTGGCACGGCCGGGCGAACCCCGCTCTGATCTGACCGCCTGCTGGGATTGGAAGTGGATGGAAATCTCCGAGGCGTGAAAAAATGCAGTTGTGGTGGATTTTACTGTTTGGTTTTTGGAGTGTCTGTGGAGAACTGCCATTCATAGCAGAGAACAATGCAGCTATGTTGGTTAACTGGTGAGTACATTTCGAAACCATCTGTTGAGCTTTGCCGCTTTTAATTATGACCCGGTGTCTTTAACCAAGTGAAATCACAAGTTTTCTCAGTTCAGCTCCCGTGTCTATTCTCACATCATCCTCAGCTTAGCCTGTGAGGTCAAAGGTCATGTCAGTGTGAGCACCTTGCTGAGCTATTCTTGGCTTGTTAAAGAGGGCTTGTACCCCAGATTAGTGATACTAATTAAGGACACGATGGCTTTGTGTGTCTGCCCTCTTTAACCAGTCGGAGCTGTAGGGGTGTGTAAAAACAGAATTGCTGTCTATGGCAGAATCTCATCGGTTTCTGAGTCTGGGTCTTCCTCCTGTGTACGCATGGCTGGGTTATTCTTTTTACTGTGTAAGAAGCATGTGACGTACCTCTCGACAAATGTTCACTTCTCATACACCAGCCAGCGTAAACACCGGCTTGCCCCGGCAGATACGGGATTAAGATAGCTATTTCTGTATACATCACACTATAGGAACTCCTCCTCTGTGACAGACTCTCCACCAACAAGCAGCAGAATTGTATTATTGTACTTCTTTACATAACAGAATTAAGCAGATGCCATTTGCCCCCTACCCCACATGCCTCCGCTCCAGCAGCCAATCCCTGCGCTGTGACGTCACTTAGTAAAAGCACAACTGATGGGCCTGCAAACGGATTAACCCTACAGACCCAATGGCTCAGACCACGGATAAGTGATTTTTTTTCACCCCCCCTTCCCAGCACCATCCTATCTCTTCTCTTTGCAGAGACAGCTGGCTATGTGTGGGAGGCATCCTCAAATCCTTGTGATTCATTCATTGTCTCTATCCTGCTTGATTTGAAAACAGTTTCTTCACACAATATCTTTGGAACACTGTAATAACACGGATAATAGGGTGGAAGTGAGGGCTTAACGCAGCCTGAAGCTGGGGTATGACCGCTGCAGTAAGAAGGGAAATAACGGAGAGAGCTAAGACGTAAGAGGTCGTGTGTGTGATGCTGTGGGATGGTTCAGCTGTAATCTGAGTCCATTTTCTCTTCGCTTTACCTCGGCTGGTGTAGATGTCCTCTGTGCCCGCGTCCTGACCAATCAGGTGATACTGGTTGAGCCGGGACCCCTCTTCCGCAACCACCACTGAGTCAGCCGCTCCCTCGGTCCACCTGTAAACCACCTCTGAGACCGGATAAGCGTCTAAGAAAACAAAACACAAAGATGTGCAGTCTTTTAAAACTTTGTTTCAATTTTATTTGGATTTATATCAGGAAGTAATTTTATCCAGTTTCATTAACCGCCATGTTCACAGTTGGTTTCAGGGCAAACAAAAAAGGACAGAAAAAAACACTACAAACTTTTAAAACACCATTTAAAGGACTTTTCAACACCTACGCATGTCAGATTAGGCGTTGAATGCAATACTTACTGTTCATCAAAGAAAAAAGAACTTATCTGATATTTGTTTTTATTACATCGCAAAAATATTCTTGAATCTCCCATTTATGAGAAACAGTCCAATAACTAATATCACTCTTTGCTTCAGGAACAATTTTTTAAAATAACATAAACATCGATAATGTCTATGTCCAGATTTGACCTTTAACCTTCTACATAAACTCCCCGAGTCTTCCAGTGTTTATAATAACTGCTGAATGAATTCTTAAGTTATGATCAAAAACATGATTTGTTTAAAATGTGGACACATGGCTGAACTCATTAACTGCAGGTGAAGAGTGTGTTCATTCTCTGCATTCTCTTTGTGGAGACTCGATAAAAGACATCGTGATGTTGCTCACTGGTTTTGGAGCTCCACATTCTGAAGCCTCAGTGCTAATATGTTGGCCATGGTGTTCTTTCGGCAGCAGAAAGTGGCCAAGGTTGGGTACAGAGTGTATAGGAGCGCCACACAGACACGAATACCTGCTAATTAATGCTCAGTAGTAAGTAAATAATTAAGTAAAATCCTAGAATTCAGTCACCGAAACTGGAGACTTTTTGGACATGCATTAAACAGTACAGCAGCGATGTTACTGGTCAGATTATTATATTAAAAATGTCCCAAAAAGCTCAAACACAAAGCACAAACAGTTCAGGGACTGTGATTAGCTGAGGTGAAGCCAAACAGACTGTTACCAGGTGCATGTCTTTGTAGCAGCCTGTAATAATGCTTACTCATGTCGAATATTTTAGCTGACTTTGCTATTTAGCTTGGTTTAAACACGGCACTCTGAATATCTGTAATAAAACTACCATCAGTGATATCGTTGAGGTGAGACATCTGCACAGAGTCCATCAAAGACTCAAAGAGGTTTGAGATTACTAAACTCCAAACCTCATTACAGAAACTACCTTTATGTTGCCAACATCATTTATATTTCTTTAGTTTCATGAATAAAAGGAACTCTGAAGCATGTAAGCGTGAGAGTAGCACAGCTGTTTCAGTGGGTCTGTCATTAACTTTAGTTTGACTTCCTTCTGCTTCCTCTTTCCTGTCTGTCAAAGTGGAAAACGCTGAAGTGACTGACTGCTTCTGACGCTTTCAGAAAGGATTTGAATATATTATTAGAACAAAAATAAACGGTCTGCAGAATGAATGTCATTTCACCGATCAAACAACACACTGTGCAAGATGCACACACACTCACACACTCCCCCCCCAAAAAAAACAAAAAAACAAAAAAACAAAAGACCTAATGCCACACGAGTCGTCCACCCACGGTGCATGTTCACAATATTATTTTGTGTCCCCTGTGAGCGTTTACTTCCTGTCAAGCAAAGATGAGTTTGATAAATGACATGTTACGTGAATGAAATTATGTAAGAGCCGCATTTTTAGTCACGTCAGTGTTTAGGTACAGGTGCTGTTTAATAGGAAAAGCAGAAAAAAGTTCCAACAGACTGGCAAATGCTAACTTACTGAGTATGATCCAGAAATCCAAAATGTGCCGCGAATATCCAGCAGTGTTCATGCAGATGCACTAAAACGGCCCCAGTCCCTGGATTTTGAGTTCATAGTTCCTTTCTTCTCGAGAATGATTTATGTGATTTATGGACTCTTTATGAATTCTTCATTCTTCTTTGCTTTAAGTTGATCTCTTTGTGTTTTTATATGTTGAGTCTTTACTCCTTGTCAGGTTTATTTACCGATGATTTTGTGGAGTTTGTTTTTAGTTAGCTTCCTCTCTCTTTCTCCTCGCTCTTTTGTATCTTATGTCCAAATTTGCTTTGTTTTTATTTTCTTAACTAGTTTCAGCTGTGTCTTTTTTACCTCTGGTGTATGTACAGCTTCAGTCTGAGTCAGAGTGTCTGTTTGTCTTCCTTATAGTTGCACCTCCATTTGTTTTGCTTCTATCTAAAAATCCTTAAATTTTGTTTTCTATTCATTGACGAATAAGTGTTAAAAGCTACACTTGCAAACTTTTTTCTTAATTTATCATGAAAGTGTCCTCATGATGAAAGTCAGTTACTTAGCTAAAATAGTGATAATACTAGAGCTCTTTGAAAGAAAAGTCACCAGCGTGACTTCATTACACAGAGATTAAGTTGAAGTCACTGTCAAGAGCTCGTGTGTGGCTCTAACATAATCGCCCTGATGTTATATGTGGCACAGTGAGGGGGACTGTTGTGACACGTCAGACTCTGTAGGATAGCAACCTTCCTTTTGCTGCCACTACCTCTTCATCCTCGTGCATTTCAAGCTCAATCTTTCATTCATAGCTTCATTTTAGAAACAAGTGAACTCTGCAAAATGCAAAGGCGGCGATCCCACGCACTTGTGCTGAAGTACAAACTCCACACGTACTGTACAGTAGATGCATCTGTGTGTCGTTCTCTCTCAATTGTACTGCAGTGCAGAATCCAATCTAACAGTATTGCACTAATCCAGCAACTGTGGTGTTAGAAGACTTCACTGCAATTTAGATTGACCCCAGTCAACCAGGCTGTGGATTATCGTCTTAAAGACGCTCCACGTTGCCTCGAATGAATCTTTGTAGATCCGAGTCACAGAATACATTACGCACTGCACCTACTGTAACACTTCACCCACACTTAAACAGTTCAGAGAGCTTTGTCTGTAGATCGAGGCTTATACACTTGTTGGGAGACAAAAGACCTTTATATAATGACTAAGCCATTCAGTGCTCTAAAATAGAAAAAATGAACTTTAAGCCAGTGTCATCACAGACTGAGGGTTACATATGGCACTTTGCTCAAAACCGCTTTCTGCACAGGCTGAAAAGGAGTCTGTGCTTTTTTTAGAGAGTTTCTTAAAATTCAAAACTGATTCAGAAACAACAGCCAAACCATCACTGTTTTCCATCCTGCAGGTTGGAGGACTGTCACCTCGTTCTAAAGACTGACCTCAGAGTTATCATGAAACTGTAGAAAAAGCCCAAGATACCGTAGATCACACTGGTTATGAGTCTGAAAGAGGTCGCTGCTTTAGACTAAAAGTATTCTTGAAAATAAAGTTAAGCCACAAGTTGTCATCTTTTACACTCTTTCCAGTCTTCAAGCTAATGGTAATTCCCCAAATCAAACTACACTGCAGTCTGGAAACTCTAAGTAGCACTTTTTGCATATTGGCTTTCTTAATTAAAACTCACCCTTTTCTTTTTCCATAAATCTTTATGATTGAGTTCCAGTTTCTTTGTTTGTATCTGCTATTTACTAGAAGAGGGTGTTGGTTGTTTACAACAGCGTACCTTAAAGGTCAGTGTGAACAAACCTAAAAAAAGGTGAAACAAAGGACGTGACAGCCTGTTCACTTCTGTCAACCCTGATACACTACAGTGCTTAATGACAATGTATACTCACAGCGAATACACTTTATTCTCTGTAACCACTTCTACATAACACAACAAACACACAAGACAACAAATAGTACTTTAAAAAGGTTAAATATGAAAATTTGCTTGGCCACTCATTTCTCTTAAAATAATGTAAAAAATATATATTGTTTTTATGTTATTGATTTACAGATATGTAGGAAGTTTTGGACCTGATTTGGTTCACCAGCTCATTCCACATAGTAAAAAACATTTTTATTTTATGGTAACTATGAGAGAAATTCAAACATCTATTACAAATATCAGCTATGTTAAAAAAAAAAAAAAGTTATTGCATTACAGCTGTTGCAACAAAACCACAAACCTTACCGCTCATCACAGTCAGCTAACAAGCTCAAACACTCAGAAACTTCATCTGTAAAAAATCTTTACATACAGGAAGTCACTGTACATGTGGCCTATAAAGCAGCCAGTGTACTTCAGACATGCCTGAGAAAACGAGAGAGACTCAAAGGGTTGAAAGTACCCATTACCACTCGGGCGGGTGGTGGCGAGGCTGAACCAGATGTCTTAACTGTGTTTGGGATGCCTTTGGCGTGTGGAGCATTTTGAATACAATTTTCTGGCTCGTTGCAGTGGACCAAACAGTTTGCGGCATAATACATGTAACAGCTAGTTTGATATTTATGATATGTTGGTGGAATTTTTGTTAACCACTGTCAGTCCCTGTTCTGGAGGAGATGAGGTGGTCTCTAACCTTTATTATAAAAAGGCAAAAGTTAAGTATATTTTAAGCATAGGAGATTTCTTTATCAAAAGACCCAAACATTGAGATGCTTCTGCATAGACTGCAGTGTTAACGGGAGCTGTACATCACAGTAATAGAATCAGTCCTACGTCTGTCTAAAACCTATACAGAAACACGTGGACATATAAATACATTTATTAGTAACCAAATTAAAAACACCCTTTTCAAAGGTTTTTGTCATATTTTCAGTTTAACTGTAACTCTGTTCCCTGTTTCGGTCCTGATAGTGTTTTCTGCCCATCATTAAGAGTAAAAAAGAGACAAATGAAAGTAAGAAATCATCCTGATAAACGTGGTTTGTGTGCATATATCTGAACAAGGAGCACTTCTATTTATGACCCAGAGTGTAATCTAAAATTAGAAAAAACAGCCTTTCAGACTGAGTACGAACGTCCGTCTTATTTTGTTTTGTATTTGCATTTCGGTTCATTTACAGGATCATGAATGATCTGAGCAATTACTTCAGCTGTGAAAAATTGAGACACCAGCAAGAACACGACAACAGATTAGCATTTTCCCATGCTACCACTCAAACATGAGGACAGAATAGTGTTGCAAGAGTTCAGCACGCTAGCGTGCCATGTTAGACTTTTTCTTGTATTATGATGTTTTTTAACAGCGTTTTTACTGAGGTACAAATAAATCTTTGTAAATTCAGGCAAAAAGAAACCATCTGTTATGGCGAGTGAATTCTAATTAAGGCAGTACGACAATTGGCACACAGACTGAGATTGCGAATCGACTGCTGTAGATAAAAACTTCACCAGAATTGTCGGCTCTTTTCAAAAGTTGGTTTGGAATTTTGGTAGTCGGAGGTAAGGAGGTACACTAAATATGAAGCAACGAGGAGGAGAGAAGTAGCTTAAGTAACAAGATGATAACAGAATCAAAGAGACTACAGGTGTAATTTGACTAAAACAAATTAAGATATATACGCATGGTCACGTGGCCACCAGTGTGACCACAAAACAAGACCTGCGTGTTGCTCTGGTGTATTTACATCAGCTAAAGGCGTTCTGTGCATCACACACTTCCTTTAAATTGTGTCACAGCGATGAGCGACAGCAGGCACACAGACACTGATGGTTGTACAGTTCAGTCCATGAAAGGTGATTAACACAACAGCAAAGGAAAGGTCTACTGTAGCTTTGAAAGCCTTGAGCTCACGGGTGAGTGCTGTCCATTAGGTCAGAGGATTAGCGTGGGTTAATGGAGTTGGAGAAAACAGGATGTATCGCACGGTAATTTTTACAGCTCACAGCCTCACGTAGATGTTTTCTCTCCAATTACGGTTTAAAAAGTTAGTTTTAGGATGGCAACCTCTGTCTTTTTTCGCCTTCATCACGATAGATCACAACTTAGCAAAGCTGCTTAAACCAGCTACAGAAATACATACTACAGCCACACTTCCATCACTGCTTTTGTTGAGCTTAATTACTTGTGTTATTTTGACAGTTTGGAACGATTTCCACTTATTTTATTTTTGTAGCTAATACTGATGGTTTACATAGCTTTCAGCCTTTGATGGGTTTTCACATTTTTCCATTCAAGGATATCAAATTTTAAAAGAATCTTCACAAAATTAAAGAGATTCTGTTGCTTTTTTGTTACAACTTTTATGGTCAGTGTTTTTTCTTTGTGTATGTGCAATGAGCCGCTGTATGCAATACACTTTGTCTGTTACACTAAATCTGCAAGAAACCAAGCAACTGGTGCTGTATTTAAATTTGCATAATTAATTTAAAGTGGCGCTTTTATGCATTTCCTTATTTCCTGTCATAAATCTTCTGTTCCAGTGGACACTGGCATTATAAAAAGGCCAAAGTTTCAAACAATGAGCTCAGTATATGCACACAAAACCCCTGTGAGCCCAAAGCTCCGCCTGCTGACTGATCTCAGTTCACTCAGTTCATCACAGGTCTTATACTCTTGGATCTGTGTGATGTCAGTGAGAGTAGATACATGGCCACAGCGTTGGTTGTGAGCACAGAAGTCCCCCTTACTTTCTGTTTTAACCTTCTGTTTATGAATGAGAGCCAATCAGAGCAAAGCTGGCTTGCCTTAGAATGGAGAGGAGGGGTAGCACTAAGGTCCACCTTGATATGAGTAAGAAGACCTTGATCTGTGAATCATACAAAATTAAAAATATGGAGCTAAAAATGAGAAGAACAGCTCCTCTGTGAGGAGGTTTCGATTGTCAGGGATCCCTGATGGACTTCAAGTAGAGTTCATCAACATCACAGCAGCTGTTCTCTTAATTAGCTGCTGCGATTATCCCTGCACCTGGTTTCACCTGCCGGTAAGGTGACCAAAGTAGCTGTGGGAGCAGCTAAGTGTCAGCGTGCAGCAAGCGCGCTCACGAGGACTGCGAT
The DNA here is from genome assembly GCF_036321145.2 of Pelmatolapia mariae. Taxonomy (NCBI): domain Eukaryota; kingdom Metazoa; phylum Chordata; class Actinopteri; order Cichliformes; family Cichlidae; genus Pelmatolapia; species Pelmatolapia mariae. Next base: position 38,087,280 of record NC_086246.1, on the reverse strand, counting down.
CACTACGTCACATCAGTGGCAGGGAAAACCTCACATGCTAATCTGAAGCTTACAGAACAGGAGCTCCCCAGATATTTTTGGAACACTCAAGCCGTGTGAGACAAGCTGACTAACATAGAAGTCACATGGAAGGTGGCGGTTTGGCGGTTCATGTGCAAGGTGTACACCCAGATTTCTAAGGTTACCTTGGTGGTAAATTTAGATTTGGTGTGTGTGTGTGTGTGTGTGTGTGTGTGTGTGTGTGTGTGTGTGTGTGTGTGTGTGTGTGTGTGTGTGTGTGTGTGTGTGTGTGTCTCTAGCTTCTTCCAGTGTGTGTGCATGTAGGGTAGCTGTTTCAGAAATTTCCCATTAAATGTAGCCGAGCCAGTGAAGGGTGCAGAGGAGCAGCCCTGACATGTTGATTAATGGCTTCATCAGGAGGAGTGTGTCAGTGTCTACATGGCTCTCCTGCACCGCCGCAACAATAGCTTTACACCTGAGGGACACGGCCTGTCAAACGCACTAACGTTCATCCGTCCCTATGCCCTCTGCATGGAGAAAGACACTAAAACCGATGCCATGTCAAAACTACATGCTGCTTTTCTTTCTGGTGTACTCATTTTTTGAAAAGTTTGCTAACTATTTTAACACTTGTGCATCACTCTAGTTCCGGATGCTGACATAAAACATTTACATCACACCTTTTCCTGCATTATTAAAGACTCATTATGTGCAGTGGGCATTTGCTTGAAGGTGCATTTACTTACAGCTTCCAAATTTAAGGGGACAAGCATGAGCATCCATTGGAAAGTCCTCCAGCTGCATGGGACACTCAGCAGAGATGGTAAGCCTGAAAGAAAAAGGCAGAAAATGTCTGTGCAAACTGATACATCATTATCATGATCACCTCGTTCACAATTAAACAGAACCCCTTATTATAAATTGTGTTTAATGTTGTAAACAGCCATTTATAAACAGAAATCTCCCTTTGTCTTCAATAATGTCTCAAATAATTAACAGTAGAGCGAAAAGCAATTTTCCCAGTGTAGAGCAAAAAACATCTGAACCAGCAGAGGGACCTGTGATGAGCTTTGGTCTGTGGAGAAAGGATGCCACCTGTCTGCGGGAATACAATAATGCGCAAATGAAGCTTCAGTGGAAATAAAAACGGGGGAAAAAATGAGCTCATGTTGGATCTAAAGTGTGAACACAGCTCAGCCACACAGGCAGCCAATGGACCACCAGGTCTTATATAACACTGCCATCTGCTGGCCACATGGAGAACAATGAGAGCTGCTATTCAAATGAATGCACCATGGTAACAGGACGTGCTATATTTCACTGGGATGACATATTTTCTATTTCAGTATACAAATCCTGTGATCATTCAAATAACATATGAATATAATGTTTGTTTGTTTTGTTTGTTTGTTTGCAGCCACAATGCAGGAGCTTCCCTTATGTTGGTGTAGTTCCTTCCAGTTAATCACATGCCTCATTGTACAGACCAGCAGTCATTCACCTCCCAGTTGTCTTGTTAATTTACCTACTTGGGTCCTTCAGGCAGCTTTTACTTTGGATTTCTTGCGTACATTCACTTTATTTCTACTTTTGTACTTGGGGGCGTTGTTTCACGTTTCTTGTTTGTAGTCTAGTTGTGACCATTTAGGAAAGTTTACTCAACTTTGCCCCACGGCTGCTCCTGATCTGCTTGCCTTCATTTGTATGATCCAAATGTTGGATTTGCTCTCTCTGGTGTATTTTTGTCTTACTTGGTGATCATTACAATTCCAGGTGTGGTTGTGACTCTCACATTGATTTAAATAATGGATCATAGTATGTTTTCCACCAAGAATATCTCACAAACAGGGCCGTCAACCTCCGTTAAGTTTATATATCACATTCAGTCCAGTTGATCTGTGCAACCATTTCAAATATGTAATTTTCTCTTTCTTGAGTAAAAATGTGTGAGCACACTCTGAAAATACTCGCATTTAACGAAACCCTCTTTTATGAAACAGATGATCAGTCTGCCGCGAGTATATGTGCAATTTATAGCTCATAGTTGATCTTCTGAGGTGTCAAGCCTCCACAAATCTAAGGACTTATATATTTAAAAAACTCAAGACTCAAGACTCAAACAACACACGGAAATCTACAGATGTGGATGTCCATATATTTTATAACAGTGCTGATATTTTTTAAAACATGTGCGTATTAATCACATTAAAATAACATATTTTTATATTGTTATATCATATTACTTTTATTTCAGTTTTAATACTTTGACACTTGTGCATTAAACATTGTAACACAATGCAAAGTCTCGTTTCAAATGTGCAACGACACCTCCTCGGTCTTGTTGTGCTGAGCAAACTGACGGCAGACAAAACTAAAGAAGATATTTCTGCAATATTTTGAAGTTACTGCAGTTACTTTTAGACTACAATATCAAATTAAAGTTCTTTTTTTTTTCCTCAAAGTTAGTTTTTAGTTTTGCCACCAGTTTTTTCGCAGCAAACTTTAGTTTGGAGTTTTAGTTGACTGTCATAATCCTGCACAGAAGAAGGATTTCTTCATTTTGAACCACATCTGCTGTCTCGGCTGTTTTGTGTGAATAAAATCCACACGGCACAGTGCACGAGCCTCGATGTGAGAGAGAGAATCAAAGATGAATACAGATAAGCTTGGGATTCACTGAATATATCACAGAGCAAATTATACTTTATAAAAATTTGTCACTGCTCGCCGTGTCTGAATAGGACCCCCTAGTGGTGATTGTGTTATGTTGTTACAGCCGATTATCTGACTGGAGGAGTTGAATTTAGGTTTTGTTGTTATTGAAACATGCGACATATGCTGGAAAATATAGTTGTCCTTCTTTTCAGTTTTTTGCTTCACTCCTTTCTTGAACAGAGAGTAACATCTTTTTGGATTTATAAACCAATCTGTCTAAATATGACAGCTCTGACTGTAGAAAAGTAAAAACATGCATTAACTATTACTTTTCATGGCATTAAATAGACAGAAAATTTAAGAAAGATTATTGATAAATTCAGGGCTCTTGTCTGACCAGCACTGATATCCACAGAGGGACTTCAGCTCCGACTGGCTTTAGTTAGTCAAATACATACAGAAGTTAATAAATCATACTGACCAATAAAAAGAGTGCAGGTAAATTACCAGATGATTAAAAGGATGACTGATGCTATTCACTATGTTATTTCACCGAGGTCCATGTTATTGGATTATTAGGAAATTATTGCGGTGTGTTTTGGGGCATATTGTGCATAATGTGGCATTGCACTGTCTGGAAGGAACCTTCATGTTTCTCTAAGGGATCTTTTCATCCTACAGCAGCTGGGGCACTGCACACTGCAGAACGCCGAACGCAGGAGAGGAGAGTAAGACATGGCTAAAATGTTTCGCTAATAACCTTGTTCCCAGAACACAAATGTATTAATGGGCCGCCATGAACTCGTTTCTAATGGCTCGTAGCGTTGGAAAATGTGCTGTAGATTTGTAGCAATTTCAAAGTAAGAGGATCGATAATGATTTTTGACACGCAGCCATGTCCATTTCCTCAAACTTCCTTTGTTAATATTTGATTTGCAGGATTTATTGACCTGAGAAGATGATGACGCAGCACTGAAATGAAAGTGGATGTAAATGAGATGGTTCTATCTAGAATACATTTCTTTCCACAGCACAGAGTCTAATGTATTATGCATCCATAAGCCATTCTCTGAACTAATAATGAGTGGATTAGTATGCTTTATGCAGAAAAAAAAAGGTCTCTTTCCAGTTGTTAAGGCGGCACAAACTGAGAACAAGACGCATTCTTGAACTGTATGCATCCTTTGAAAGAGCCAGAGCATGTGAAATCTGGGCTGCGAACAGCTCTTGCTGTTTTCAAAGTAAAGCTTTCTGTGACGTGGTGACAGAGTTAGTTAACAGTAGAGGAGAGAACAGAGCGCTGGGTCAAAGCAAACATTTCCAGTTCCCCTGACCTCCAGTTTACAGTGTGAGGACAACATGATGACGCATCAATGCACCACTGAGACACAGAGTATAAATGTGTGGGCTGTATTAGAGCAGCGGGGGTCTTAAAAACCATTACCAAAGGAATATCGCAGACTGATAGAGGTTTCAGTCATCGCTCCAGGTTTAATTGGATTATACAATATCTTTAAACATGGCTAGCCAGCTCTTATGAGTCAAGGTTTGTAATGTAAGACTGGCTGAAAAGGAAATGCTTTCAGTTCAAGCTGGATAAAACGTTTGCTTACCTCATGGTGTAGAGAAGAGTCCCATCATCCTTCAGCCGCAGCAGCTTGTTAGGTGTAGTCATATTATGTGCAATGGACTTTTTCCCGTTGAGGAAGAAGGTGTCAGGGGTCCAGATGTTGCTGGCTAGAAGATTATTCAGGGCAAGCATTTCCATCGGGCCTTTGAAGCAAAGTCGCTCATCCTTCCAGCTTTGGCGGAAGAATACATCAATGGTGTATTCCTGCAGGAAAACAGCTCAGACCCATGAATATGAGAGAAGTCACGTATGCATCTAAACAAATTGATGGAATAAAGAAAGTTTATGATGATTAACTAGTGCTCAGTCATGAAATTGTCTGTTTCTCCTACAATAGTTCACAGTTCTTACAGGAATTGGTACATTTTGTTCATATAATTTGTGAGTTTTTTCACTCCTTTTTGCATAAAAATGACTAAAAACTGTGATTAGAAGATTATGGAATATTTGCTTCAGATAAAGGAAACAGTATTTGGCATGAGAAACACAAACAAAGCCAATAAAAAGTCATCCTTTGTAAAATATAACAGAGTTATGTGTGATCGCACTCGGGCTCATTTGAGGGTTAAGAAGGAGCAGCAGAGTGATGAGCGAAATCTAACATCATGCAGCTTAGGTTCAGGTGTGATCCCTTCACCAAGCTGAATGTGTGATCATTGCCTTTTATTGGTGTGTTCAACAACATTATGCAAAAATCAAGCCATATTTCCTTAATCGTGGTTAAGAGGTGAAACATGGAAAAATTAAAATCTGTTCAATTCTGGCACAATTTGGATCACTTTCTTCAAACCAGTGGAACAGGGCGGTAAAAGAAGGCATGTTCTCAGAGTAGACTTGTAATTTCTATAATGAAAGTTCTGATTAAGCCAGTTTTTTAATTTAAAATATGCATGCATTTAGTGTATTTGCAGTGTGATTATTACAGAGAGGACTGTATTATAGGTTCTTACCATTTCAGTGTCAGAGACCGGACCAAAGCTGGTGACAAAGATGTTGGTTTTGATCTCTGTCACCTTCTCTGTAAGAAAACACAGAACACAGTGAGCCTCCAGAGCAGACATCATCATCCACAACATCATCTGGTCTAAATATGAGGGACTAGGTTCTTGCTTCTTTGGGCAGAGATTGAAGTTTAACAGGCCAAATCTCTAATTTCATTTTATCTGAAAAACTAATCCAGTGTGACATTTGGGTTTGTAAAATTTAGGTTCTTCCACAAAAAATAAATAAATAAAAATAAAATTAAAAATGGCATATCGTGGATTATTTGATGGGGTGACTGCAGTCCATCCTTTGAAAAGTCACTTCATCTCTGCTATGTTTAATACTGTTTAAGCCATGCTAAGATTTTTATGCCTGCATATTGTTCAGTAATTAATGCATGACACCTTTGAAGCTGGGCCAGTGAGCATTCTCTATATTTTAATGTTTATATGTTTACACATCATACCAGATTTTTTTTCAGTTTGATAAATATAATTTATGGGAACTTAACTTTACAGTCGCTGCAGAACAAAGGACCCACCTTCCAACCAGAGATGAAGTGGTTCTCTCAAGGTCACAGCAGCACGCTGCATACTTCAGCGGATGTTCACAGTGCCATTAAATCATACTTAGCTGAGGTCATAACAGCTCGTCATGTGTCTCCTGAATACAGACTAATTTTCTGGGCCGAGCAGAAGGCAGATGTTGCAGTGCGGAGCATTTTTTCTATGAGGGGAGAAAATTTGTGTCGAGGTTTAAACATTCGCTGGGCTTACCTCCCAATCCGGGCCGGAGTCTGTTGTCATAACCATCCAGAAGTCCGTCCAGGATGCGCGTGAAGATGGTAATATTGTCATTTAATTCTGCCTCTTTTGGAGTTATCTCCTGGGAGAAGCTGGATGAAACACAGAAACAGAAAGCTGATCCTGGACACGGGTGGATTAGAAAAAAAGGATGTCATATAAACACCTTTAACTTTCTGTAAAATTATTTAAAAATATTGAACAATCAATTCATATTTATTAAGCAATGAGCTGTGAAAAATGTGCCATTACAGTGTGCTAACATTAAGAGTCAGTTCCTTACCTCAGACGGCAGGTGATGCTCACAAGCAAGACACAGAACCACAGACGCCTCATTGCAAAGCTGCAGCACATTCCATCGCCCATTCCTGAAAAAACACACACGCAGTAGTTTAAAACTCGAATACCTTTTTTAATTATTACTGCCAAGGCTAACTCTTAGTTCAAAATAATCAGAACTTAGTTCAGTTTGAGAGCTTTTGAGATGTGACCTTGTTGGCATATCATGTTGCCTTTTTTGGCAGAGGAAACTAAGTCAAATATTAGATGATCTGCACACTGTCCCCCAGAAACTCTGCACTCACTCCAAGCCTATGGGTTCAATAAATCTTTAACAGCTCCACTACAGAAAATGTGTGACAGAATCAATTCAGCATCTTGCAGCGCAGTGGCCATCAGCCTTCCTAAACACTAGGCAACATCTGTAAGACATGCAGATGTTCAGACCTTCAGCTGAGGTGTGAAAAGAAAAAATGAAAAGCTGATAAAAATCCAAGATACAGTACAGCTTTCACGGCTCAGACATGCAAACAGTGAGTTCCTTCTTTGTTGGAGCCCCTCTACACCCACCCATCTCACTGCAAAAGCCTCTGTTCAAAGGACTGGCGCTGTGTGAGCTCTGCTGCGTGTATATCCAGGTGAAATGCCTCCACCTGTGCTACATCTACAAGATTCCTTTCTGCACCGCAGCTGGACTCTTTAAACCCGCGTCTGTGTTGCTGTGACTCTAGGTACTCTTCACTGAATCATCTGAAGTCGGACACAGATCTCTACAAGCTGATTAAACTCCCGTGAGGAGGACGGTGTCTGCAGGTCCTTCGTAATCAGCAGCAGCAGCAGCATCAACAGCAGACCTCGGGGATACTCTTTTCTACCCTGTTCACTAATCCGTGCTACTACATCTCATACTGTAGTGGCCTAAAATAACGCGGTGCTGCACAGGAGCCGAGACGCAGTTACCAAAGCTTACCACACAAGACGATGCGCAGTAAAACTTCTCCGCAGGTCTCTCACACACACGCAGACTGCACTGTTCACAATTTGGCATCAATTCCTAAGGCCGCCACCTCCATCCGCACACAATAACTGTATGTTGGAAAGAGAGAGGAAGAAGATGTGGACTGATTTCACTGTCAGCGAGCTTTATTTCTCCCCAGAGCGATTAAAAGGTTGGCAGCGAAAAAATAAAGGCTTCCCAACACTTGTGCTGACTGACCATCCTTTAGTTTGGTCTCCGAGGAGCCGCGAGCACAAAGCCAGCTTAGCAAAAAACCCAATAGTGTATCCAAAGGAAAAGCTGAGTGCAAATGTAGAGTTTGGTGCGAAATGAGCAGGCGAGCGTGCAGAGAAGCGGGAGGATGTGTGGCCAGTGAGCGGAGGAGAGATGCTGTAGAGGGATGAGAGACGGAGAGGGGAGGGAGGGGGAGGTGGCAGAGGGAGGCAAAAAAGAGGCAAGAATCAAAGTGTCCGTAGTAATAATCCACAGCATGAGAGCCATCAGCAATATAAGCCGTAAAAGCTTTACTTATTTAATGTGAGGTTAAAGCTACACAAACAGAAGTGGCTTATTTTCATTTCAGCGCTGTTCTATTGTTTTAACAGGCAGCTGCACTCATGGTATACTGCACTGATCTACTGCTCCCCTCCAGTTCAACATAGTTCCAATATAGAGCACGAAACTCTGCAATGCTGCACATCACAGTTTATAGCTATTGCCCATTTCAAACCCTTGTCCCTTATTGTATATAATACATTTATACTATGTTACAACATTTAGTTACATAAAACCATAATATATCATCAATATAATATAAAACTATCAAAAATTCGCAGTGTAAGATAAACCTTTTCTCTGTTTTTATAGTGTGTTTTTTTCCGAGTCTGAACAGTAAAGCTGAAGCTCCATGTTTCAAAAGGCCAGCAGAGGGCGACTCTTTTTGGTTCGGCTATAGAAGTCTTTGTGAAAAAAGAGCCCACTGCTATCAAAATCTGACCCAAGTAAAGACTTTCCCGATGAGTTTATGTTCTCAGTCACTATTTCCATATTTTATTAATTACAATAAGATTTTCACTTTGGAAATTATGGCCCCAGTTAGAGTGAAAAAGAGCAATCAAGCTAACTCTCCTTTATGGAGGACACTTTTAGAGAAGTTGTCTATACTTAAAAAAATAAAAACTTATTTCCTCACAAAGTTAAATAGCCTCATTAAGAAGACTAGTTTATTTTGTATGCACAGAAGCTAAAATATACATCTAGTGTCAGTTTCTGTGCCCCATATACTAAAAATCAGATTCGAATAAATAAATGAAATGAAATGGCGTCACAGGGGCTGCATCCATCTTTTATATACAGTTTATCACTGTACGGGATAATACTGTGAATTATGAACTGAACAATTGTTTTTGATTTGTCTTGTCAAACAATATTGCTTGAGAATGGTTTGCATGAATTTCCAACAGCTGTAGATACCCTGAGTGTAGAGAAATCAAAGTAATCGTGCAGAAACCTGGAAAACAATGGTGTTGGCCTCAGCCTTGTGTTATGAGATTCAGAAGCATTACACTGACTGAAAACCATTTGAATGGTACGTTCTGGTACTGGTTACTGATTCAGAAGTCATTTCTTTAATGTGGGATTTTGTGTATTTATGCTTTAGTCGGTTGTGCCTCTCACTAGTGTTTTGTATTAATGGCTTGATTCATGTGCTTTATTGCTTTTCAGTGTGCTTACTTACATTGAGGAGGCAGTGGTTAAAAATGCGCCATTTAGTTTGGACTGATGCTTTCTCCATTTCTCTGAGATTATTGTGGTCCTGACCTAAGTGGGACCGGGACTCAAAAACTGAGTCCCGGTTTGGTGGTTAGTGGTCCAGACTACTTGAAGAGACAACATGTCACTCTGTGCTTCTCAAGGAGGCACAGAGAACCCTCTACGTCAGGAATCTGCATTTATTTCAAAGGGTTAGGGTTGACTCACTTCCAGATGACTCGGTTATTTTAAATTCCACAACACAAGTACAAGTAGAAAGATTGGCTTGTGATACTGCAGCAACAACTGGTACTTGCGTGTTTCTAACAATGTGCAATAAAACTGGATCGGGAACAAATCTCCTGTAGGGACAAGGAACGAGTCCGTAAAAGTCACCGTACTCACATGGAAAGTAATCTTTTCTTTTCTGTGTTTGCAGGAATGCTGTTGATGGAAACAAAAAGCTGTATGCCATCTATGATACAAGGTAAGAATCAATCCCTAAACACTGCTTTCTTGAGGGCTGCAACAAAAGGGAAACTTTATTAGAAAAAGTTGCAGAGTGTTCATTCTGAAAAGTGGCAGAAAACCAGAGCGGGTCTCTTGAATAAATAGGAGAAATCTTTTGGTAGGCGTCCAACTCAAGCACAATCTCATTCCCTGCAGCAGTATTGAACTTCTTCCTCTACGGCAAACACTGGAGCAGAGAGGGAAAAAAAAGAGCTCAGCGAGCATTTTCATGAAATCTTCACTAGAACAACTTAAACTGATTGGCACTCGTGGGGGTGCGAACATTGTTTTCATTAACAAGTAAGGCTGAGTCAGATCTTCTAAAATTAGCATTGAACATTTATATCTCCAACCTGCTTTTACCCTGTAACCAAATCTGGAAAACCTACAAATATATGTAAGACAATTAGATCTACACACTCCACTACTTAAACTTAGCAACAAGCACTGTGTTCAAAAGTGATCGTTTTGGAGTATCAGTAAGTGCTAATGCACAGTACAACATTAGCATTAGCATGTAGTAGCTGCAATAAAAAAAGCAAGCTTATCAATGCAGGTAAAGCAGAAAATACTGAGGGACTGAGTATTATCAGTTTATTGTTGTAAGCAGCTGGTGGTCATTCTCTACTCAGGTGCTTTTAAACCATTGCAGAAGATGAGGCCGCACCAGTAATGATGACTTGAATTATTTCAATCCAAACTCTTCAACCTTTTCAAACCTTTATAATCTTCACCAAGTCCAATTTTTTTCACATTTCTATTCAAAAACAAAATGAAGCTGTGTTGTTAAAAATCTGCATAAAAATGGAAATGCACCTACTGCTAATCAAATAGTTATAAGCTACAATTTTCCAGGTTAGCAAGTGAAAATGTAGCATGTGCATCAATCTTGGTGAAGAAAACTCCATAAACAGTAGAGAGCAGATGACACTGGATACTATGGCTACGTCCACACTAATGTGTTTTTGTTTGAAAACGTATCGTTTTCTCTCCGTTTTAGCCTCCCGTCCACACTGAGACGGTGTTTTCATTCAAGGAAAACGCAGCGTTTTTAAAACGCTCTCGAATGCATACATTTGAAAACGGTGCTTTCGCGTTGCAGTGTGGACAGCAAAAACTGAGAATTTTTGAAAATGATGACACATTTTAGTCATGTGATGCAGTCATGTGACCAATTAAACTAAGATAGCGAGGGCAGTACACAGCAGTGGTTTTGTTTGCTCTCAATTTTGACAGCCCTATTAAAGATTAATATCAGTCTGTACATGCTCCAGATAGCTTTTCTTCAAATTGTTTAATTCTCACTCGCTTTTGCAACTTTGTACTTTTGTGTTACTCGCAGCAACAACTCCACCTCATCGTTAGTCCATTTAAAAAACTCTGTGCTTTTCCTGGACATTTTGTTGCAACGTTTCAAAGGGCCGGAAAGTAAATAAATGGCAAACAGAAATGAGGCAGGTCAAATCTTGGAACATAAGCGTTTTCGGCCGTTTCAATGTGAACGCACAACTCTGTGAAAATGACTGAAAATGATAGTGTGGTTGCGGAGCGTTTTCAGACGAAAACGCCATTTTCAAATCTATCCAGGCTAGTGTGGATGCAGCCTATGTTAGGGTGAAAAGTACTTGTGGTGCTGAACTGAACTGTTGCTACCCAGGCAAAGGAAGCAGCTTGGAAAGCAACACCCATGTTGACAGTTATCACACCTAGAATTGGACCAGTAAATCAACATAAGGTGCTAGCAAGCAGTTGCTCTGTTGTGTGGTGATTTATGGATTTGTTTGAGAAGTGAAAGGTTTCTAGTTCAAGTCCAGCCAGACATTCAAGGCTCCTTTTCGGTTGTGTCAGGAAAAGCATAAAACATGCATAGCTATCTGCTGTGTTGATAAGTAACTTTTAGCATCAACAAACATATGCTTATTTTTTACCTGGTTATGAATGTCTCACCATGCTGTGACACTGCGTTCCACCAGGGCAGCGCCATAGTTATTTCTGGCATTCATTAATACTTTGATTAAAAAGGAGAGAACAATCTGACTAACAGACTAGTCTAAAAAAAGAGGGAGAAAAAAAACCCCCAACAACCCCGCATTCAAAGGGGAAAAAAAAAAACTGTGAGATTATTCAGTTAAAGAAATGGGCAGGGGTCCCCCGACCTCAGCACACCCTTCAGCACGCCACTGCGTCTGAGCGCAGCTGGGCCGCCCCAGTCTCCTCTGTCAATAGAACCACTCAAACAAGCTGCTACTGTTAAAACAGACAGTCACGTGCCCTGAAATCATCCCCATGACACTCGCGCGTACTGACATGAAGAGTCATTTTCCAAGCAGCTCTGCCAGGCTGAAGCATGCAGTGTGCTTTAACAATGCGGACCTGTGGATTTCTGCGGTATTTTTATACATTTCTATAGTATTGGGCACTTTGTAGTTTGTGCTAACTGGTGAAAGGCTAGAGGATGGGGATGCTGGGCAGCAGCAGCAAGCTGTGTGAGGCTTTCCGGCTCCGCTGCTGTGTCACAGCCAGCGAGCAGCACATCTGGCAGTGAAGTCTGCGCCTCCTGAAGCCGCACAGGCTGACAATGTGGAGGGCGTCTCACCTGGTTTAGGGGGTGTGTGTGAGCACCGCGGCTCACTCTTCATTTAGTCATTTGTCGCTGGACAGCAGCTGTGCACCCAGACAGCACCCGAGGGATGTGGGGCAGCCAGGGAACAGGTCTGTTAGACGCCCTCTCTGTGCCGCTGGTCGTGGCCGTGATGTGCTGCGCCCAGAGGTGAGTGTGTCTGCGGGGTTAAAAGTCCTGGCGTCCGCTTTCAGGAAGACTCACCGGGGGGTTTATTCTCTTTTTTCAGCGTCAACGAACCGGGGAACATGTCTTTCGTCAAAGAGACAGTGGATAAACTACTCAAAGGATATGATATCCGTCTTCGGCCAGACTTTGGAGGTATAGCTATCACTGTTTCTTTGCTGTTTTATGTGACTGAATTGCTCATCCGTAGTTAACTTTATTTTGCTCTATTTTAAGGTCCACCGGTTGCTGTTGGCATGAGTATAGACGTGGCAAGTATAGACATGGTGTCAGAAGTCAACATGGTAAGTATAGCACACAAATCCTCCTTCAGATCTGAGCCATTTGTGGCCGTGTTTGACTTCCTTTTCTTAACCAATGAAAAGTAGCCCATGTCTCATTCTGAAGGTTTAAAGTTTTAACTATGGGGGAGAGTTTTGTTTTGTTTTTTGCTTTTTATTGCATATAGGTTTACAAATGTAGATCACTTATAAGTTTATGTGAAGGTGGTTTAATTTATCCCATAAAAATGTCCTTCTCTGCTTGTATATATGGTTGCCTTCCTGTTAATATGAAGTTCTTTCTCCCCACCATCCCCACCATGCTTGAAGTCTCTCTCCAGTATTGCATTATCAAAGCAGCTAATTACCAGCCCTTTATATAGCAAAAACATGTTGCCTGTTGTTGCAACTGTATTGCATAGAATGTGCTGTTCATCTGCTGAATTAGATTATAGCTAGTTGTGCTGTGTGGTTGCACATCCTGGGTCACTGGCTGTGTGCGTGTAGCAGTGATGCCTTAGTGGTCCTGTTAGAGTAAGGTCAGTAAGTTCTGTTACTGTGTCTTCTCCTTTTAAACAATGATGCAAATATAGTGAAGCTACTTGGTTGCAAGTGTGCGCCTGTGTCTGTGTGCATGTGTTGAGTACAGTTTATCACCTTTACGCCATCTATCAGGGCTCTAAACTGCTGACAGGGCTCGATGTCTGATCACATGCTACAGAGAGGAAAAAGCCCCTGACATGCTGTCCTGACAAGTCTGTGTGATGAAATGTATCTGTGGTGCATTTTAATGCATCTCCACACAGCAGCAGAGTGTGGCTTGCTGAGACATTTTTATTGTGGAAGTGAGTTAGTTTCAGTTTGTTGCGTTAAATTGAGTGGTTTCATCAAGAAAATGCAGAGCGAGGCTGTTTTACACTCACACACAGTGCATTGTTAGATTTTTACCAGGGATAAAACTTGGACTTTCTTAGTGTTGGATTTGGATTTTCATTGAAAATCAAGAGTGGTGAAGACAGACACAGTGCAGACACTTCTTATGCAATGCAATCTCTAAATCCCTATCATCATTGTTCACTTTAAATAAATGTCCATGAAGCTGCAACTTGCCTGAGAATCATCCTGTTTCTCAGACTCCATTATAATCCAGTCATGACTGCCTGTATACCAGCGGGAAAAAACTGCAAGCAGGAGCTGCTAATGGCTCATGCAACATATTTTTAATGGTGTATTAGTGGTTAGCTTAAATTTATCTGTTTTGAAAACTCCTCAAATATAATAATCAGTGTTATGCACAGGAGAAATACTGCAATTGTTAAGCAGTGTCAGTGTTCTATACTGCAGATGAATAATACACCAGCCTAATAATGTATGCACCAGTTATTGTGGACATAAGCACAGCGTTTGGCTGCTTAGATGTAAGCCTTTGGTTGCACAGAAAAAGAGACAAACACATCATTTTTCAGTGTCATTAGCTCTGAAAATCTATGATCTGTTAACTGAATTTTAGCACTTAATGGGCCAAACATAATATCCGCATTAGAGACCACGCCTGCTTTTAACTTGAGAGTTTATGTCTGCCCGGACCATCCTGCATGAAAGCATTTAGCTTCTTCATATCAGACTGTCTGTGTTAGTAGCTGTAGGCATGCAGATGGGTTCAGAGTTATCTCCTCCTCAGGCTGGAGGAACTGGAAACCTCTAGAAAAGAAACAGTCCCAGTGGCACTCGTGTTAAAAATGTTCTGCTTGTGATAAAAAATGATGGGTCACTGTCTCCACGAGGCATTAAAGAAACACTCACTTCTTTGAGTTGTGAGACAGACAAAAATATCCCCAAATTCTCAAAGGAACGTGCATCATTGAACCCACAGGAACACGGTCCTAAATCAAGCAAATTTCATTCATTCAATGACATTTGAAACATTTGACTGCAATTGTTGTGCTATCATCTGCATTGTGTGACTATTTGCAACATCCCGTAGCTCTCACCATGCATGCAAAAACACAAAACAACACTATGACATAAGTAAATGTGCCACTATTGGCTGTCTACCTAGTTAGCACTGGCATAATTCTGGTTACCAAAGATGCATTCTTCTCCTACTTTTAGTCGCTCCCTCGTTTTATGCTACATTGCTAGATGGCAGCCATTAAGGGTGAGACTTGTACAGGGTTCACACTTCACTTTTTGACTCTTGTGATTGGATAGAGTGAATCACTGATGCCCTTGAAATATAGACCCAGCATTGCAGTTCATCACACTGCTGGATTCAAATATACAGCATATTAGTTGCTGGAAATTTGGAAATCTGGACGTGAACTGAAGCTCTTCTTTAACGCTGTGTTTTTTGATACAATTTGATTGGTGTTATTCGCTTCCAGTCATTATGTTTAATAGCAAAGAATGGATTGCTGAAGAAGCAGCCATGTCGCCTAACAGTGAGAAGGTTAAGTTTGAACCTGATCATCAGATGGGACCTTTTTTGGTAAAGTTTGTATGGCCAAAAATATGGATGTGAGTGTAAATGATCATCGTTGTGTCTGCGTTAGCCCTGTGATCGACTGACACCATGTCCAGTGTACCAGTGAGTATATCCAGCTTCTCACCCAATGTAAGCTGAGGCTCCGGTTCCACCACCTGATAACTTGTTAGGAGGATGGATGGATGGATGGATGGATGGATGGATGGACCAGCAGCCCAATGGGTCAGAGAACCTGCCTAAAAGATTGCAAAGGGATAAAAGTAATATCAAACAATTGCAAAGAGACACAAAATGCCCAGAAAATAAAAAAAGAAAATAAGAAATGTAAAAACACCACAAAGCTACTTTTAAAACGAATCATGGCAGCACTTTCTAAAGGTTAAGGAACTTTTGGGATGGGGGCTTGCAGTGCTCAATATCAGTCAGCTGCTATTTTTAAAAAACATACAATTGAATTTTTGCTGTTACATGTGAAGAAGAAATACTGCCATCGCATGACCATTAACAAACTCAAGGCCAAGTTAAGCATTTATGCAGAGGAAAACATACATCAATGCAGTGAAAAGGCCTTCGTTAAAAACTTTTAAAGGTAATCAGTTGTGCATAGTAGTACTCTAGTATAGTAAAGAGAAGGATGATTTTGAAATGTAAATCATGCAAAGCTACTCCGGTGCAGGCTAAGAATAAAAATGTGAAACTGGAAATGAGCAAAAAAATTCCTTCTTAATAAATATCACAAAAAAGTGCCATATACAATTAAGCAACGCTCAGAGGAGCAGATATATTGAGCAGCAGTAGGTTTCTCCTGCTGCAGTGTCCTATAGCCTGACACGGGCAGGTTGTAAACAGACTGAGAGGCAATTTAATGTTACATGCAGTTATTACAGGGTAAATTTAAAGTATAACAAACTTTTGGAATCATTAGCTTATAAATTGATGAGCAGGACATCATGTTCAAACGTACAGCCTGATTTCCACTGTTTTCCTGCACCTGTAGCAGCTTTAGTTTTACTCGCTTCTTGTCTTCTGGTGCCTCTTTTGCGTCTCTGTCAGCCTCTAAACAGCTCTAACCTCATTTCTAAAGCCTTTTGAGATGTTCTCTGAGCAATTTAATAAACTTAGGTGTTAAATATAGCCACACAAAGCCCAGGCTATATTTTACAAGTGATTCAAGGCTGAAAAATATCTTCTTAGAGTCAGCTGAGCCCAAACAATGCATTTCCGACCAATCAGTAATGTAGGGGAACCTGTTAAGATGATGAAGTGACTCAAAAGCATTCAAAATCCTTGAAGCTTGTCAACTAATGCTTCAGCTAAATGCCTCACTGCCTGAAATGCATTATTATCGTGAGTGGTTGGTGATGGAAATTTGACATTTCCATAACAGCTGCCGTGTCACTCCAGCTTGAAACATGAAGCAAACACTAATGGCAGCCCGGCGAGTGGCGTGTCCAGAGCCTGCTCAGATCATGAAGGGCTTCTATTTTTTTCTGAGTGAAGAGGAAAACTGTCAGTCATCTATTATACCGCTTTGCTGAAGGAACACCCTGTGTGAATCCCTACTGAGCCTTACCAAACCACAATGAAAGAAGCTTTTACTTTAGGCTATTTATGTGACTGCCAGTGTTGCTAATTGGTTACTTTAAAGGTGTGTTTGCTGTGTTATTTGGAGCAGCTCTTAATCTGCTTACAGGATCAGAGACTGCATTTAGTAAATCAGAGACCATCGGCAGTGCTGCGTTTAGAATCGTACTCTAAGAGAAGAAGAGTGTGAAAACGGAGAGATTAAACCTGCAATGCAGTGCACGTCTGTCTTCATGTGTTTCACCAAGGTGCTGTTAATGGCAGGGCTCTCTTTCCCTATAAATTGTACCGAGGAACCCGAAACTCATGTCTCTGTGAATTAGCTGCAGTCTAGTAGCACCTATCGCACCCTGCTGTGATAATCAACAGATCAATGCCTTTTGGGCAAAGCCAGCACAGTTGGATTGCTGCCGTTTTGGAAAGAAAATTATCAAGGAACATGTGATTGCTTTTGGTGATCTGTCATGTCATCCATCTAAGCATTAGAAACAATACTGCTCAAAAAATTTAGGGAACACTCATTGCAGCATAACACAAAGTCCATGAAAGTTCAGGGATATCAATCTGTCCAGTTAGAAAACAAAGTTTTGTGAGTCCATTTAATCTGTTTTGGTCCAAACCATAGTGACAACAGGTGTACTGGAAAAGTGACAACAAGGCCACCCCACTCAAAAAACAAAACCCTCTCTGCTTATCTTTACTGACTGATTTTCTCTAGTTTATCTTTTTGGTATTGTCCTTTGCTAATATGATGAAATGGTACCTGGACCCTATTCAAGTTGCATAGGTGTTCTAGCTCCTTCAGGAGGGCATCCATATGTGCCAACACAAGAAGGTTTGCTGTGTCTCCCAGCAGTCTAAAGAGTATGAAGGAGATACCAGGAGACACACTATTATATAAGGAGAGCTAAACAGCTCGTAGAAGGGCATCAACCCAGCAGCAGGCCCAGTATCTGCTTCTTTATGAGAGGAACAAGAGATCACTTCAAAATGACCTCCAGCCGGCTACTCATGTGCATCTTTCCTACCAAACTATCAGAAACAGACTCCGTGAGGGTGGCATGAGACCCCAAAGTTCTTTAGTGGGACATGTGCTCACAGATCAACACAGTGCAGGTCAATTGGCATTAACCAGAGAACTCCAGAACTCGCAGGTCCACCACCAGTACCTGTTCTCTTCACAGATGAGAGCACATTCAAATTGAGCGCATGTGTCAGCATGAAAGAGTCTGGAGACTCAGGCAAACATTATGCCTCCAATATCATTTCTGAAAATGGTATGTGGTGTGATGATTGTACAATTAATATTTGTGAGGCAAAAGCTCAGACTTTAAGCTTGTTTCAGACAGATGATGAACTGAGGGGCTGCACCGAGGCACAGTATAAGAATAAAAGGCATACAAAACTACTCTAGTAGAGTCTAAGAATAGAAAAACAGAGCTGGAAATGGGCAATATAGTTCCACTTTAACTAGGATTATAAAAAAGAGTGCCATGACCAATAAGTGATGCTCAGAGGACCTAAAACAATGGCTAGCAATTAGTTTCTCCTGCCGCAGTGTCTTACACTCCGACACAGGCAGGTTGTAAACACACGGCTGGCTCAAGCTCTTTTCTCGCTTAACTTTTAGAAATAGCTGGATGCTTATGGAGTCGATTAATGTAAGCTCATCCACCCGTTATAATGCTAATTCTGTGGCACAGACGGAACAGCGGAGGTGTGAATGGTGCAGTCCTCAACACACACTGGGTGACACGAGAAAGAGAGATGGAGGGTTTATTTCCCTCTGATGTCCTGAATCCCATACAGCAATGAATGAGCTAGCCACCTGTAATCTGTAATTATGGGATGGAGATCAGCTAAACAGGTACAGCTGTGTCAGTCATAACATCTGCTTTGTTTTTAATTTTATTTTTTTTTTAGTTTTTGTTCCCTGTTTTTTACATGTGGAAAATGGTAGGCATTTGTAATGTGTCAAATTCTGATTTAAAAATCATGGTAAAAGAATTTGGTGACCTACAAAGACAAAAGGAGAACTTGCCGTCTTTCCCTCTGAGAAGGAGTGGAGAGCAGAAAGGTGCTGGCAGCTTTCAAACAGCCAAAGTCACACGAGGCTTTGGCCCATTATAGACTGTGTGGGCGAGCTGCAGAGCTTGTTGTCTAGGAGATGAGATTATTAATATTTTTCTGACTTTCCTCTATTTTTAGAGGAAAATTAAGATTACTCTGTGTCCACTTCAGTTCTGTCATTATTTTTAATATAGCCTCCTCCCCGCGGTGTCACACTGCACACAAGTGCACTACAGGAACAACCTTTAGAGCTATCACTCCTTCATGTGAAGAGCTCCTACACTTTGCAGAAAAGCACCTTCGCGTGCACAGCGGGTCCTCCGACCAGTGCAGTCACACATTTGTTCGGTATCCTCCGCATGAGTCAGCTGGAAGATGAATTCATCATGTCCTAAAACTCCCATCCTTTTTGACACTTTAACATTATCCACCTTCTGCCTGAAGGAAGTGTTACCCTTACAAAACAGATGTTCTCCCAGATTTATATTGAAGGGCTTAGTTAATAAGTCAGCTATAAAACTTAGTGAAAAGCCTCAGGTCACTCAGAAGGTAAGAAGAACTCAGCAACAAATACTAAGGTAGTTCTCTTTATGGAGCAAGCAGAGTTTCACACTGTGCTGCATTCAGTGGAATATAAAGGCCGTGTTTGTCACTCTAACAGGACGCTTTTAATAAAAATAGAACTTCAAGGGCTTTTTGGGAGCGTAATTCTAGGTTAAACTAAATGAGAGGAACTTTTTGACTCATTCAGTCAGTTTGAAGCATTGAAAAGACCAAGATGACCCAAGTTTGGGGGTTTTTTTTGTCTGTTTTTTTACTTTAAGGTCTCATAAATGTTTTAATCACTGAGTTTCACGGTGTGTGAAGAGCTCTCTAAATTTCTTTTCATTATAAATGGCTCATAGTTAACCGCAGAACCAACAGAAGACACTGTGTAATTCATCTTTTTTAATCTTGCTAATAGAGCATGAATCTCTGTCTGTATGTCTGTCTGTTCTTCCAAAAACCATTCATCAGGTCCACTTCAGACTTGGCGGTTATATTGTTTGGGACCTGAGTGTGTGCAGTGCATTTTTGGAAGCCTGTCTGCCAGTCAGCGATGCCAGCATGTTGCCTCCATTGCTGGGCATTACCATTCGAGGCAAATAAATGCTGCACCAGTGGTTTTATGAAAACGTGTGCGTGGGTTGAGACGTAGCTTCATGCACTGTGGTCGTGATCTTTGTGTTGTCATTGTTGTTTCCCTGCCTTTGCTTCCCTCCGTCCTGTCCGTATGCTGTATGCTTCTGTGATCCCTTGTGTTTCGCTCTCTTCTTGTTTGAGTTTATTTCTTATTTTGCTTCCCGTTTTATTTTGATAGATCATTTTCTCATGATTCCTGCCTGGATTTTACTTCCTGCTTTATGTCCTAACTATTTTCACCCGCAGTTAAAAGATCTTTCAGGGGAAGCATTAACAGAAAATGTATCAAGATAACAGATTTTATTTTTCATTTGTGATCCCAGCACGATGAGGCGATCACATGTATAAAACTTTGTTTTCTGCCTTCACCGTTTGTTTTCAGCTGCAACTGCACATTACTGTGGAAAAATCATTTTATGCTGCCTAGCCAGCATCAAAAGGCAGTTAAACTTTAAGTCATTAATACCCTATTTCTGCTGTATGCTCAGATCACTTTCATAATATGTCGATGTTGTTGTGCTCTGTTGTTGTGTTTTATTTACACAACGTACATAAAACACATTGTGTGATTTAATACATTCCAGGTTCTTTGTTGTGTTTGTTGCCTTTAATTGTCTGTTATTGATGTATTGGAGATGTATGTTGGGATGATCCATTATGTTTTTAGGCCTTAATGTGTCTACACATTCACCAAAGACACTTAAATGACTTAAAGCATGGTTATATCTCCCCTCCACAAAAGCAGCTATTTAACAGCTTTTCTTTCATAATGTAATAGTACGAGATTTTTGACAGCACAACGAATAAATCATTTAATGAACGGCTTGTTTGCTGCAGCGTGGGAGGATACAGAGGATGAAACTATTAAATGGATAGTTTGTAAAACACATCTAGCACACTTTGGAAACCTACTGGGAACACCTAACTGTCTCATGGAGTGATGAAAAGCCCCCCGATTGCACCGGGCGAGATTCTCAGAGTGCCATTCCTGCACTCCCAGCAGACATCCTGGCGTTAGGATGACGTAGACGATGTTTGACTGGCACACATTAACCGTGTCTGAGTTTGAGACTGCGATCGCTCCGAGCCAAAAATGACACAGTCTCAACTTCCCACCGGGCCTCATTTATTCACTGGTGCTGAGAACAAACGCCTTTATGTCTCTTGTGGTCTACGTGATATCTGACAACAAACAACAGCACCCTTCAAACCCAAACCAACGTGACAAGCATTGCAGGTATTTTAAGTATTTTATCATGAGTTGAGTCATCATATGACGCCAACATTTTGAAAACCTCCGTAGAATGATCTTTGAGAACTTTTTGAGAACTTTTGATGGTAGATACTGTCAGTGAAAAAGTGTTTGGCATATTATGACCTCAGTGGTGTAGAGTAAGGTACTGCTGCAGTATTGCTGAGTCATAATTCTGTATTGTCCTTTAAGCTGATTGATTCTTATGATTTAGTAGAGTAGCTTACGATTGACTGTTTCTTGCAAATAGAAGGTTTGAATAGCAGGTGGGTGGGGCTTATGTGTTTGTAGCCATAACCTTAAAGTACAGCATTTGTGTCCATTCCCAGAGGTATTTGCTTACAGGAAGCCCACCTGTGAGATTTTCAACCACTGGACACGTGATCTGTGCAGTTGTGCAAAATCCCAGCTGCACAGTGACTTATGTGGATGATGTTGGGCATCATTTGAATGCTGATTGGTTGATTAGTTGACCAGGAAGTGAATTCACCTGGAAAGGGAGAAGCGCAAAAAATATATTTTTTTTAAATAAAATAACAGCAATGAAAGTAGCAACAGTGGCTGTGATGGACACTTTTCAGTTCCTTTAACTGTCTTTGTATGTTAGAACTTTTTCCATAGATGCTTGGTGGCCCAACAGCAAAAGCAGGAGTAGCCTATGGAGACCGGTTGTACCACAAATTTTAGACACTGCCCCCATCTGACAATAGATTCTCTCTGCAGTGGACGGCAGTCCGAAGCTGCCAATGGACTGCCCACCATAATGGAATGATGAGTAGACAGGTGGATCTCTTCAGAGCAGTTTGAGGTCTGAACTTTGGCTCACGGAGATTACTTTCACATTCACTTGCTTAGTACGAGCATCCACCAGGAAAAGCATAACAGGCTTACTTTAACTGCTTTTATCTTAACTCTGATAAGATTCTGCACTTCCATTAGCTGATAAGTTTTTTCCTGCTGCACAACCACTCATTCATTTAGCCATATTTTACCCATGTACAGCGTGGCCATTGAATAAAGATTTTTTTTTACTATCTGATGACAACTGCCGAAGCTCCCTCCACCCCCCCAACAACCTCCTCAAATATATGTTGCTGTTTGATCTCTATCAGCCTCTAAAAGCTGGGACTCGTCCTTAAAAAATAACTTTCTAACGATCTGTTATTAGTGGACATAAGTGCCTCTAATAGAACTGTGAAATGTATTTATCAAAGTTCTTTTTGTTTGATAAAGATAAATATAAGTAAAGCTGCATTAGAATTTAACAATTTAATTTTGAAACCATTTCACAATATTGATCTTATACTAGTGAGTCTTCAGATTAAAATATAAATTATGTTATGACTTGTTCAACTTTAATTATATGCTCATTTTTAGCAACAAAAGAATGGCCAGCAAAGTTTTTACCCAGTGGAAGATAAAGATAAAATTTCTTTGGTATCTGGAACGTGATCGTCCAAAAAGAAATTATCTACTGAAACTATTTCGTTCCTCAGACGTGTAAAGTCTTTAACTGCTTGCAGTGTTGGATTCTGTTTTTAAGGGAGGTCTAATTAATGAGGAGCTCTGTGTCACATGTTTGGATGGCTTCCACAGGCAAACATGAGCCTGGATTTTAAGAGCTTAAACAGTCGTTACTTTGTACAAAGGGTGGGCAACATTTCTCTCCAGAGGGCCTGACTGACACCGATGAAGGAAGACCAGGGCCACATGTTTAATAAAAAAATCAAAACTTATGCTGCAATGAAAACATTGCCAGCATAAAGGAAATACGTAAATGGTACATAATCATGTACCATTACATTGCAACCACATGCCGTGCAGCCAGAAAGCAGCAGCCCGAGTTTGAGTCCACCCCACAGCCCTTTGTTGCACGTCTTTCCCTCACTCTCTGTCTAGCTTCACTATGGCTATCCAATAAAGGCAAAATGCCAAAAAAAAAATCCCAACAGCTAGCCATAGTCCTCATGCATTGATTAATCCAATTACAATCAGATTTCTCACCTTGAATTTTATTAGTTGTTGCATGTATTGTGGCACATTGATGTCTTTTTCATTAATTAAATATTATATATGTAATATGTAAACATAACCTTTGTCTCTTTTAAAGATTATCATCAAAGTACAACTAGTTACACTGTCATGGTTGACGATGGCCAACCATGGGGATGTGGGGAAGGAGGACCCAGGCACGAAGCTCTGTGTGTAAACAGTGCGTTTATTTACAGTGTATGGAAACAAACAACAATAAATCCCCGTGCTCTCCCCTGACTCCCGTGTCGTGTCTTTCCCTGAAAAGTCCGTGTCTTTGCGCTCTCCGCTCCCGTGTCTCAGCACTCCTCGTGCTGGCTGCTGTCTGGCGCTCCACACTTCTCCTGGGGAAACAACAGAAGCAGCCGTCAGGACACTTTACAGCTGCAGGCATACACACACTAACTTTACTAAGCTGAAGACTAACGTGGAGTCTCATGCAATGATCCCGCATCGCTGGGAGCTCCAAGACTATCCTAAGTAGCTCCCCCGACGAGCCTTGATCAGCAGCAGGTGTGTGGCAGGAGCTTCGGGTGTGGCCAGTCCCCTAGCAGGGCCCACCAGGCCTGAAGGCGCCTGTAAACCGGTGTTCGCAGAAACACCTGCATCCGTACACACACCCACACACACATCTGCAAGCATGGAGAAGAGGGGCAGCAACACCAAAAATACATATAATATAACATAAGTCCATAACTGCTCAGGGATCCTGGGTCGCTCAGACCCAGGATCCTGACATACACACTGGTGGTGTTTCACATTTGGAAGGCCTACCAGCCTGTGACAGTGTACAAAGTCTTTTTGCTCCAAACAAATGAATTGTGACCTGATCTGGCATCTGAGTCTCTTTCTTCAGTTTTCATTGGACAAGAGTTGACTACGCTGCCCTCCAGTGTGGCTGTCTGACTGTACACAAACTGAGAAGTCTCTGTGGGGAATTAGCCGAGGCCTAGAATAGATCCCTGAGGGAGCCTGCAGGTTACACAGGGTGCTGGGAGCTCGAGGGTGTACAGTACAGCATGTACAGCGAGAGTGATGTGGTATAAATTTGTTTCTGAGCTGCTTGTTTAAAGTAGTCAAGGATAGCTGTGAGATCTGAAGATCTCAAAGAGACTAAAATAGCTGTGGTCCAGACATGGAGGGAGCGTGTTGGTAGATGGGCACCATCGCTGTAGTAGAAGAGCTGTTGTGTAAAGCTGATTCACCCATCCCACAGCTCTGCTGCTTGTGGGAGGAAGCATAATGAGGGCATCTTCTGTTTGCAGGGGGGTGAAAGGGAATTGGGAGGGTGAAGGCATCTCAGAAAATAAAACAGTCAATTCGCAAGCCAGGGATTTTCTGAAATCTAACTCACCACAGTTCACTACAGAACCTACACCCAGAACCTGACGAGTTAAAAATGTTTCCTGTACGGCAAACAAATGAAAAAACCTCACACAGTCACAGTAACGACTGTGCAGCTCTTTGAAATGAATATCTATTCTGATTATACACACACACACACTGAATTATTCATTGGAATCCATGCTGCATTATAATATACTGTCAAATCACATACACAAAACAAGCTTATTATTTGTCAGTCCTCCAAAACCCAGGTGTCTCTTTGCACTTTGTATACAAAGTAAAAAAATGCAGTTCTTTCATCTGTTGCGATCAGATCAGCAGTTTATAACGTGACACCACAAAGACCATCCTAAGCAATAATTAGTTCAGCGTAGAGAGAGAAAATACCACCGACGCATTTTTGAACACTTTATTGTGAATATGTTGTTGCACCGGAGGATAGGCATTTTGAGCGTGGACAACTTTTTGTTTATTTCCTGAGTCCTGTTTTATTTATTCACGAGAACATAAGTCAGCAGAACACAGCAAAGTGAGCTAGTAAAGAGCTCCATTAAAGGGCTGAAAAAGCTTTTGTGTTTGATGGATTAACTCGTGGAGCTAGCTGCAAATGAATGCTCAATAAATTATGGATGCCTTTGTATGTATAGCTGGTAATATGCAATGCTATCTAAAAAAAAAAGTGGTCAGTACTAAGCTGAAACACAGTGTTGACCGACTTGTAGTAATGGAAATCTATAGTTTGAGGGCTTGTGTCAGTCTTGTGCAGAGAGAACGAACAGCTGAGAAGGGTTTCTTTTTAAGGCAGGTCCTGAAATACGATCACCCAGAGCAGACTGACAGTCCTATAAATATCGTTTTTGTGACCAAAAAATCCATCCAGGGCTGCACAAATCAAGCGCTAAAATTGTAAACCTTTTTAGATAAGATAAGATAAGATAACCTTTATTAGTCCCACACGTGGGAAATTTGTTTTGTCACAGCAGGAAGTGGACAGTGCAAAAGTTATGAAGCAAAAATTAGAATAAAATAAAATAAGAATAAATACAGTATACAACTGTACAGAATAGAATAAAATAAAATACTATATACAGTAGAATAAAATAGAATAAAATATGCAATAAGATAAAAATAGAATACAAGTGCTATATACAACTCAGTAAAAATACAACGATGCCAGAAAAGATTATTGCACATTAGTGTTATGAAAGTCTGGCTACAGTTTGGATGGTGTTGGCCTCCTGTTATGTATGCTATGCACTTCTCTGACTTAGCATAGCTACATGCTCTTTTACATTTCACAGGACTACACGCTGACTATGTACTTCCAGCAGTATTGGAGAGATAAGAGGCTGGCTTATGCAGGGATCCCTCTCAACCTGACACTAGACAACAGAGTAGCAGACCAGCTCTGGGTCCCAGACACCTACTTTCTCAATGACAAGAAGTCCTTTGTGCATGGTGTCACAGTAAAGAACCGGATGATTCGACTTCACCCGGATGGCACTGTTCTCTACGGCCTCAGGTAAGAACTGCTGTTTAGCTTGACCTTTCAAGGTAGGCTTGTATTCTTTATTCATCAGTTTATACGAGCTTCAGTTTTCTTCCCGTCTTGAAAAAAATGTCTTTGTAAGACCGACATTTAAAGTGGGGCTCCTCAATTGAGGAGAGGCTGGATTACAGTAATTCCACCAGATTCTGGATGTTTTTAACCAAGTATTATTTGCAACCGGCCTTTATTTCAGCCACTGTTGAAAAAGGAAAACTGTTATTTTAACTTAAGGAATTTATATTAGCCGGTCAAGTTCTGTTCTCAGCTCTTTGGAGAGCAGCAGTATGACTCCAGCACAGAGCAGAGCTGCATCAGTGACAGCAGATATGACGTTAACTCAGAAACAGCATGAAAAGAAGCAGCTGGGATGGGTTGTGCAGTGGCTTGCACATGCACTGTATAAGAGATTGGACTTGTAGGATTTCAGTGGCTGAACCACTGAGATCAGCTCATATGCTGGGATCAATTTCTTCATGCTGATTCTGTCATGTTTCTAATAATATAATAATTTGTCAGTTATTTCACATTCCAGTGAGGTAACATTAGTAACATATTGGCTGTGGACAAAGACTTAGAGGTCATTTTTCTTGTTAATATTCATATATCCTCTCACATTCTGTGCCTTCTGTCTTGGTTTTCCTCTGTATGAACCAAGTGGGATGACATATGTTTTTGCATATTTTCAGCATTTATCACCATCTCACATAATACTCTCTGCAATTAATTACCAATCCATCTCCAGTGCTTATTGGCTGCATCTGGCTTTTACACCACCTCATAGCTCTCCAAACTGCCCAATATTCATGAAGAGGCAAAAAGCTTTATCTGTTTTGTTGAAGCAATTTAAGCTGCAGTTCAACACAATTTAATGTTAATGCAGGAAGTCGCATCTCATAACTGCTGCCATACGTTTGTTCGGACTAACTCAGAATTGGATTCTCAGTGTAAATGTGCAAGTCTGAAGAGTCTGGAAATGAGAGTGGAAGTAATTGGCAGGAAGTTTTTTTTTTTTCCTTTAATCAATTAATAATAAAAATGGATGCCATTTGCATCTTCTTCAGATGAAATGCATTTATCCTAACCATCCTCTGCTCTAACAGCTATCCTGAATCTAAAACGAGGTCACCTCTCTTTTGTTCCTCTTTTGACTCAGAATCACGACGACAGCCGCCTGCATGATGGATCTGAGGCGATACCCGCTGGACGAGCAGAATTGCACTCTGGAAATTGAGAGTTGTAAGTTTAAGCCCTGCATCTTGTGCTTTGTAAAGAAATACAGCAGACGGCCCGACTTTTTTCATCACTTAAAAATATGAACAGCGCCGTAATTCTCATAAAAAATGTTCAGTCATCGGGTGGAGACAAAAACTGCACAGGCTGCTGAATTGCTCTGGATTTATTAATCTGTCATATCCCAGTGAGATTGCTCGCTGCACCCTCTCCAGTTAAACGACTTCGTCTGCACGGAGAGGTTCTGAGCTGAGCAGACAGTGATTTCCATAGTGGAGCACCGTAATGATTAGTCCAGCTTCATCAGTCTAGATGACGTGTTCGGCTGTCCGTGCTGCCATAAAACTGTTGGCGGTCATGGATCTCATGCATTTGGTATCAGCCTGTCTGTCTGCACTGACACACATCCCCATGAAGATTCACATCTCATGCAATCAGCACTTACAGGATCTGTGTGATTCATGAGACTTACTCTAAATCAGTTACAGCTACCGGGCGTCCGGATTTCTCTTAAGGATATAAAAATACATCCAGTGAAATGAGACAGATTCACTTTTCAGAGCTTTTCCACTGTTAAGGACACATCATGTGACTTGTTTTCTTGCAGATGGTTACACAACAGATGATATAGAGTTTTACTGGAAAGGAGGAGAAACTGCTGTGACCGGGGTAAAACGCATTGAGCTCCCTCAGTTCTCCATAGTGGACTACAAACTGGTTTCCAGGAATGTAGTCTTCTCCACAGGCAAGTTATGGCACTCACATTTTTAATGTTTCTTCTTGAATCCATGAAAGAACATTTTAGAGGGTGCATGCTCGCGTTCAGTTGACATCACCAGAAATCAGTTCAGATCTGTTGTCCCTGATTATAGTGTTAAATAACCTCAGTGAAATTAGCTTATAGCTGAGATAAAAACACCTTACCTTGTATTAAGAGTTTGGCACAACGTGTGCTCAGCAAACAATGTAAAAGCAGCACGTCTCACACGCCTCCATCAAGATGCATTCAGATGCATTCTTGCACTTCATCCAATAATCAGTGATCCCAGATTAAAACAGAAGAATAAGACTTTAAAACATGTGCGATGTCACAGATGAATCTGTCACCTGAACTGCAGAGATGTAAGACTCTGCCGAGGTTATGTTGTGTTACCTGTCGTCAATCTTGAGACGTCCCAGTATATTAATTCATGACTGGCTGTTTTTTCGGTGCATACTATAAAACTGCTGCTTTAAAATTAGATGGAGCTGCACGCTGCTGCAGAAGGACTGCTTGCTTCCTCCCATAGGTGGAAGTGGGTGTTTCCAGGTTCTGGACGTCTCATGTACTAAAAGTTCTGCTGCCTACTAAACACATACCTGTTTAAAATGATCCTCCAGTTTGTAACTCTGGCTGAAGACACACAGAGTGCAGGTTGAGAATTTGGAACTAAACTAAATCTGACATGAGAATGTCTGCAGTCTCCCATGATGCATTTGATTGCACTTAGAAAAGAACCTGGACTGAGTCTATTTAGTTCAAACATGCCTGTAAAGGTACAGTGGTTGAAGGGTCTTAGTGCTACTAATGGCCCAAAAAAAGTAGAAAATAGCCTGCTTTTTGTGGTGTTGACTCACTTTTCTTTTTATGTATCTGAGCCGAGTCAGGATGATAAACTGTTCTTCAT
Source organism: Pelmatolapia mariae (assembly GCF_036321145.2). NCBI lineage: Eukaryota > Metazoa > Chordata > Actinopteri > Cichliformes > Cichlidae > Pelmatolapia > Pelmatolapia mariae. Next base: position 38,058,207 of record NC_086246.1, on the reverse strand, counting down.
GCAATGACCAGATCTGTTAAACTTTATATTCTCATTGCTTGAAATTAAGAGATGCACTGAGCTTCCTTAACTGCAATATTTGTATCATACCTCCATTTGTGTCATCAGAAGTGAGAATAATAAAAGTAAAGGCATGGTTCTTGATGCTGTTGATAAAGAATGGGGACTGTTGCATACAGCAACATAATGCATTCATGAGGCAGAGTGCTGGCAGCATGAATTATTCTCCTATAATACAACAACAACTCAGAGGAATCAAAACAGTGATTATCCTCACTGCTGAATTAATGACATGTAGGATGGCTACTGTCCGAGCGTTTCTATACAGATAATGTAGAGAGAACTATTAGAGCTCATTAGGATCACTGTCACATCCTGATACAATAAACTCTAATAAATGGAGTGTCTGCAGATGCTTTTAACTTCTTCTCAACATCCTCTTATTGTGTGTGTGTGTGTGTGCCTGTGTGTTTTAAATTACAATTATCTGTACATATACACTGTGTGTTTGTGTACAAATACTTTTATGTAGAAATCTCTGTCTAGGTTTTGAGATATTTAAAAATGAATATACATATAACCTTTTAAGAATGTGCACACATATTGGCACATAACCTTTACCCCTCAGCCGTAAAAGGATGATGGGGTATTGTTGTCACTCTGTCGGGCGGGCAGACTGGTGGGCGGGTGGGGGGCATGGCATTATCTTGGATAAGTCTGAATCTCAGTGATGACCTCAAGGTCAGAGGTTATGTTTTCTGAAAATCTTGTGAATGAGATCACTTGAGAACAAGGCGATGTAGAATTTTGAAATCGATACCAGAGGTGTGTCTGTCTTGATGCATGCTCAGTTATCCAGATAAATTCCCCAACTCTCTGTGAATGGCACTCATGGCCATTAATCAGTTGTCATTGATCAATGGTCTTACATCAGTGCTTGTTGATCGATCGTCATGACAATTTACATATTAATGATCTAGAAACTGACTTCACAGCCCGTTGTTCGTCAGTGGTGCTAGTTCAGTCATTATGAAAATATACTGTTTATAAGGTTGGGGAAACCTGCAGTCAGCTGAAACCGAAGAAGTCACTTGGATGAGTGACGAAATGTTTCTCCTGCTGAAAATGCAACGTCCAGATAAACAGAATCAACTTTATGGCATAAGTCTGTCTACTATGAGCCTTTACATTTACAAAGTTTTGTGCACATTCTCAGATACTTATTTTGTTATAAAACTAAACAGAATCAATTGTGGTGAGAAAATTATCCTGGTATTAAAATGAAGGAAAAAAAGGAGACTTTATTTTAAGCAGCCATGGTGATATGCGCCTTGAGAGTTTACCCAGAATGCACTTTTTGTCACTTACTCCATGAATTACTGGAAATGTATCAAACATCCAAGGTCACCAATACTTGTCTCTGTCCCTCTACATCGAGGACACCGAACTTTTGTAGTTTATTTAAACTATGACATATCCCAAAATATCGATGCTCACAGTTGGTTATAGAACAAAATCATAACGAACAGCAGCAACAGATTTTGTCTTCATGTTGTGACACGTGGAGTGCGTGTAGAATTGCAGTTTTTAACAGCTTAAATGTGTTGTTCAACCCTGAAAATGTGGATATGTCCGAGTACTTATGAAGTTTGGAGGGCTCAAAAATGCTTGGAGAAATAACAAATTAAAACGCTCCAAACTTCAACCCACCCCATCCCCCGAAGCGTCTGTAACTCTGAAAATATTTATGGTGTGAAGGTTACATTTTGTGTGGCTTCGTTAAATATACTGATGTTACTGTACAATAAGATAAGATAAGATGACCTTTATTAGTCCCACAGGTGGGAAATTTGTTTCGTTACAGCAAAAGTGCAAAGTTATGTAGCAGAAATTAGTTAAATGAGCAGACTGTGAGGAGGTCTACTCGAAACCTCTTAGATGTGACTGATTTCATATTCTTATTTCTCATTTTTGCATATTTTTCACACTGAAATGTTTCAGATTATCAAAAAATAATAATATTAGTCAAAAATAAGCAGACAGAAAATGTAGTTAATGAATGGCAGCTATTAGGTTTAAGGGCCACTTAGTTTTTACTTGGTCCAGGTAGGTTTAGATAGCTTTTGTTCCCTTAATCTTTGTCTAAGATTAAGGGAACAAACTAAGAAACTGAGTACTTTATATTTAAATATACATTCATAGGGACTTGTAAATAATGACAACTACTTTTACTCATGAACAGTTTTCATCGACTCTGATATTATATGAAATTCTTCCTTTTTCACTCATGCACTGCAACCCTGAGATTTTCATGATACTACCTAGTTGAGCTGTATGTGAAAACCTAAATGTCTAAGTTGGAGCAGATATTAAATGTCTTTAATTTGCCAGATCCCAAGTATAAAGTCTAAGGGTTGGTATATTTGTGTCCTGCTTGTAACGGTCCTGAGCAAGTGGGCATCATGTGAGAATGTGGACAGTGTCTCATTTTTGCCTGCAGTTCACGTGTAAGTACAGTTGATGAGCTCATCACCACAGAAACCAAATCAAAGTGGAAGGCATCCCCATGTTTCTCCTGAATTATAGAGGCCTGATTTTTACCTGATGTGTTGTCCTGCAGGTGCCTACCCTCGACTGTCTCTGAGCTTCAAGCTGAAGCGAAACATCGGATACTTCATCCTGCAGACGTACATGCCCTCCATCCTCATCACCATCTTGTCCTGGGTGTCGTTCTGGATAAATTATGACGCCTCAGCTGCCAGAGTTGCATTAGGTATGATTTTTCCAATGCAGTGAGTTGACCTCTGGACTGTAGTTTAATCTACACGCACTCTGTGTTTTATAAGACTTGTGAACAGTGACCAGCTCTGTGCCAAAGCTGGAAACCAGAAAGTAACACTAAACTGTGACATTATCAAAGTGGCGATTCTGTAATTAGAGGATGGATTTGTGACTGGTTACTTCCATTTATTTTTACATCAACATTATGCATTCAGTATCCATCCGTCTGACTTATAAATGTGTCAAATGTAGGACCAGATGAATCTTGACAGCGAAAATATTGAAAGAATTGGCTTGTGTGGGAATGAAAAATTGGTTTGTTTAAAGAATATTTATGTAAAAGAAAGCATTCACAAAGATTCTGTAGTAGCACTAACAAAGACAAATAGTCCTGGTGAGGCATTATGCATTCTAAAAAACTAAACTGGTGAGTTCCTCCCACGTGCCACATTTGAACAGATAAACAACAGATTCAAGAAGAACAAATAATCACAGCTGTGAGTTTCCTTCAGTCTGTTTGAAGCCTCTGCATTGTGGTGTAATAGGAGACTCAACTGGATCTCAAGACTCACACTTTCCACTGGCTTCTAGGGCTGAAACAGTTCACCGTTGTATAACACCATACCTCCCTAACTGCATTGATCGCTGCTAGAATATTTGCCTTAATGGAAATCCTCAATCAGCTTTGGTGCACTCTCAGTCAAGCCTGCGTAAGGAAGAGCACATTAACGTACCAATAATAAAATCTCACTTGAGCATACGCTGTGATTAGATGAATGTAGTACATCTTAGGAAGTCTGGTGGGAAGCTGGATTTGGAAGCCCCTGTGCTGGCTCAGACCTCGTCATTTAACGCACGAGTCGGCTCACTCCGCCGTAACGCCTCCTCGTTGAGAAGACTGCTGTCTGGGACGCTGTCAGATCAATGCAAGTTAGAAAGCATGCCTACTCCTGTGCTTTACAAAATCAATCAACGGTGATTCATTACAGGTCTCCATTCTCTTTGGTGGGTGGTGTGAATATCCTGAGCAAAACCAAATTAGCTGGGCTACTTAACAGGCTTCATACATGAGGAGCGGAAAAACATGTCTGAAGCATATGGAGTTTTATGAATCATTCAGAAAGGTGTCGTAAAATATATATACTTTTAATGCAAAAAAATATGCAAATCCCAGAAGGATATACACATTTTTAAAAAAGATTTTCTTAAACAGTCCAGACCATTTGAAAAATGGTAAAAAAAATAAAAAAAAAAAAATTATATTTTGCATGGTTGGATCTTAACAAGGTTCCAAGTAGAGCTTCAACATGCAACAAGAAGAAATGGGAGTGAAACAAAAACAGTTTGAGCATGCAATTTATTGAAAACAACGCTTAAACTGAAACAGGCTTTTTTACAGCTGATTAAATGTTTAGGACCACACCTCCGAAAAAAAAACCCTGTAAACCCCCCAAAACAGAAATCAAAGTTCCAAACAGGATCTCAGTAATGAGTACCTCCACTATTATTTTTGATCACTTCAAAAATTTGTTGCGGCATGCTTGATGTGAGTGAGCGTTTCCACAAAGTGAGTGGGAACATTTCTGGAAGTGGTGAAGACAGCTGCACGAAGGACATCTACTGTCTGGAACTCCATTGTCCATTTTTGTAAACTTCTCTTGCCATCCATCCCTAAAGGTTCTTAATGGGATTTAGATCAGGGGAACACGCAGGATGGTCCAAAAGAGTGTTGCTATACTCCTGGAAGAAGTCCCTTGTCCTGTGGGCATTGTGTCCTGTTGAAAAACCCAGGCGTTACCACACAGACGATGGCCCTCACTCATGAGGGATGCTCTCTGCAACATCTGGACATAGCCAGTGGCCGTTTGACGCCCCTGCACCTCCTGAAGCACCCCAGACCATTATGGCGCCCCTTCCACTGTGGCACGTAAAAAACATCTCAGGTGGGATCTCCCTTTTATACCAGTTACGTTGGAAACCATCAGGACCATCAAGGTTACGTTTTTTCTCATCAGACAATAAAACTCTCTTCCATCTTTCAATGTCGCATGTTTGATGCTCTCTTGCAAAGTCCAAATAGTCAGTTCTGTGGCGTTTAAGGAGATGAGGCCTTGAAGACGTATTTTGTTTTTGAAGCCCTTCAGTCTCAGATGCCGTCTGATGGTTATGGGGCTGCAGTCGACACCAGTAACGGCCTTAATTTGGGTTGAGGATCGTCCAGTGTTTTGACGAACAGCCAATTAGATCCTCTGGCTCAGTGCTGATGAAATTTTTGGGGGTCTTCCACTTGACTTTTTTGTTCCATAACCCTCAGGATCATTTAAGCAATTCCAATTGACTGTCTTACTGTGTCCTACCTCAGCATCTGCCACACTGCCAGAGACCCTACTTATGCAGTTCAACAACCCGACCATGTTCAAAAAAAGAAACATTTTCTTGCCTTTGCAATCAGAACGTCATGACAGTGTTACTACATGTCAGAAAATGACAATGAATCCACATTTTTGCACAGATTTGGCCTTTTAAAGGCATGTGGTGCTAAACTTTTGATCAGCTGTAAAACAGCATGTTTCAGTTGAAGCGTTGTTTTCAAAAAATTGCATGCTCAAAAACATGTTTCGTCTCACTCCCATTTCTTCTTGTTGCATATTAAAGCTCTTCTTTGAACCTTGTTAAGATCCAAACATGCAAAATATGATTTTTTGCCATTTTTCAAAGGTTCTTAAACTTTTGATCAGGACTGTATTAGCCAGTTTGTTTGGATTTAACACCAGAACTAGAGCTGTGTTGAGCAAACACAGGGTTTCAAAATCATCTGTTCAAATTACACTCCTGTTTTGCCACATTTAATAGTTTATTAGGGGCAGATGCCATCTTGAGGAGTCCAGCGATGTAAATATTTTTTTCACCATTGCTTTCCTACCCCTGTGACATGAACAATAGTGTACAGCAAGTGTTATCATCTTGTATGATTATCACTTCTTATTCTGTCCGTCTACTTTTACCTGCTGTGTTCTCAGGGACAGCACTGCGCAGTATTTCAAGGGGTTTGTTGAGTAACCATCTCCTCTGAGCTCTCAGAGTGTTCAGAATCTTGCTCGTCCCTTTGTTATGCAGAAATCGATGCCATGTACCCACTGGCGCTCTTGACTCCCCCACACACTCCATACAGTGCAACATTTTTTGTTTTAATTATGTAAGCCTGAATCGACAGAAATAGAGACACCGTCCAGGTCGGTGAGCCTTCATGGAGACACAGAAACATCACAGGAGCATTACTGTAGATGGCGCAAACTACTGAGAGAGTTTACAGTGTGCTTGTTGAGTCTGTTCGCTTGTCATGTGAGTTGTAATTCATCCAAGTTCAGAATATTCAACATCACCCAAACAGACGACTTTTAGCTTCCCAGAAAACAAAAAATCGTGTTCATGGTATTCTACTGGATATGGTCATTTTAGAGATTGGTTCTCAGCCCTCCTTTAGTACTGTGGAAACAGATTTTTTTTTCTTCCAGGGATCACCACTGTGCTGACCATGACAACCATCAACACCCATTTGAGGGAGACGTTGCCCAAAATCCCCTACGTCAAAGCCATAGACATGTACCTGATGGGCTGCTTCGTGTTCGTCTTCCTGGCTCTGCTGGAATATGCCTTTGTCAACTACATCTTCTTTGGCCGAGGTCCTCAGATGCAGAAAAAGCTGGCAGAAAGGGCGCAGAAGGCAAATAATGACCGCAGTAAATTTGACAGGCCCAAGGTGAGAATTATTTCCAAACACCAAGAAGGTTCATAAAAAAACAACTGCGGTGTTTCTTTTAACAAGCAAGGCTGGAATTTAACAACTTTTAGTGCTTATAGCTGTTAAATCAACCATGTGGAGCAATTCTCCTTGGACATCACACAAATATACGCGAATTAGCCGTTACATTAAAACCGCTGCTGGGAAATGTCAACATGCAGCATTGTTACAATAATGATAATGAGCATTATTGTAGTAATTCATCTGTAGTCATTATGTTTTGGCTCTTCGGTGCCGAGATGCAGCGTTATCGTGGTTCAGGGGGTTTTTTTCTTAGTGGATTCCATTTCAAGCAGTGATTTATTTAAGTAGGCGTCATCACTATCTGAAAGTTACCTATTTAACTGTGTGGGAGTATCTCTAGCTGCTAACTGCAATAAGAAGACCGGTCGTACAGCAGTTTGTGTGAAAAGAATCCGACTTCTGTCTTGATCTTTGACTCCAGTAAACATTTTTACAGTCTTAATTCTCAGGTCAAGTATTCCTTGAAACTCTGTATGTGAACTGGAACATGTAGAGGATTAATCAGGGTGCGCTTTAGGATGTGTCTGCCTTGTTACTGATTGGTCACAAACCAGTGGCCATGCGTTCAGATCCACCCCTAGCAGTACTGTAGATGACGTCATGTTTATCCGTCTATTAACGGCAGCATAAATTGTGCTTCGAATACCCTTTAAATATGGGTAACTCTATATAAAAACCCATCTCTGAAAAGATTCCCACCTGAACCCTGAGAGTCTTTTGTGCACATTTAGCTTTAGCATATTTAATGAAGCCATATATCTCATACTATGAATGTATTCAGACTTTAAGCTCCTCAGAGATTTTACACCATTTTCCTCATAATTTCATTAATTCAGACATTTTCACCCAAATCAGCTTTAAGAGTCACAGTATAAAGCCAAAACCTCAGTTTTAGCAGAAACAAGCACTGGGATTGATAACTCACTGAAGAAACATTCAAAAACTGCATTCTGGCTTAACACCATGGCTTTCAATAGCCTGTGGAATTTCTGGCTGATCAGAACAATTTACACCATGAAAGATCTCCTTTTTAAACTACATTTGATATCAGGATGATCTTCAAATCAAGGATAAAGATGAGCCGATTCTGAGGGATAAGGTTGGAGACAGTGATTTTTAATGTGACTGGATCAATACATCCTACAGATGTTTTTTAAATTTTTTTATTAATCATCAGTCACAGCTTTAACCAGTCCACACTGAGTGACTTTCTGACTCCTGACTCCGATGCTCTGTGAGCATCTTAGGTGACCGAATCTCAGACAAAGGGGTTTGTGTTTGTCTTTTTCCTGGCTAGTCCATTCTGGAAGGAGGCAATTGCAAGTCTTCATCTCTTAAACTGTCCAATCAGGTACAAGGGCGTCGTCACTCACGACGGGTGAGTGTCTGTCACTGCCTGTTGTGTTACATCTGTGAAACCTCTGGCTGAAACTTTGCTGCTGCAGTGCAAAGTTTGACCTCATTTAACAAAGTAACACGTCATCACAGCCATTTCTCTAACCATCTCACCGTACGAGTACATTCTGCTTAGCCCGCCTTTCCCACTGTCGTATTTTTGCCCTTTTTTAATGTCTTTATATGTCTGTGTTGCTAACATGCTAACCAGTAAGTGCAATCAAACCATTCCAACCATCATTAATGTCATTAGGTGATTACATTTACACTGCATAGAAAACATGAAAAATCATGAGTTACATTTTAAATTAGTTTACAGGATTTAGCAGTCAGGCGTATCCTTGTTGTCCTGTGGTCTATTTGACCATGAATCATGTAGAAATATTCCCCTTTTTTTGGTTAAGAATTGTATGAGGACTGGAGAGAAAGTTTTTATCCACTCTCTGCAGTTCGTTAAAAGACTCCATGTAACACAGACCTGAGCTCATTTTTAGACACAGTGTATGTCAGGTCCGAGGTTGATCTGTGAAACCACAGCCAAAAAAATAAGAAGACAAATATTCACTTTTTCACCTCCTCTCATGCCTTGTGGTCACGTTTTTATATCTGTGTTCATCCTGTGCCTCAACTGGTCTGAATGATATATCCGTTTTTGTGTGGGAAGCAATAGTTGTCACTGCATTAGTATTAAAGCCGGCCAGTCCAACCTTGAGCTGATTTGTGAGAAGACGTTTAATTTTGGGACAGAAAAACCTGCCTTTGAAGGTCGCTCTGGTTCCCAGGCTGTAAACTGTCAGCCTGCGAGAGGAGACCGACCCCGGGGAACCGACGCGTGCTGCACGTGTGTCGTCAGTCGCTGTAGCCTGTTTTAAACATCGCTGCTGTTTGTCGGTCCTAGGTCGACTCCCAGGGGAACATTTTGCTGACAACCTTGGAGATCCACAACGAGGTGGGAGGGAACGAGATAACAACCAGTCTGAGCGAGACCCACAACTCGTCCTCCATGGTCTTCGACAACTCGGCTATCCAGTACAGGAAGCCAAGCGGGTCACGCGAGTCGGGCCGCCACAGCCTGGACAGGAACGCACATCTTAAGAAAACCCGTCTACGAAGACGGTCCTCGCAGCTCAAAATCAAAATCCCAGACCTCACTGATGTGAACGCCATCGACAGATGGTCACGGATTATATTCCCCTCTGCCTTCTCCCTCTTCAACCTCATCTACTGGCTTTATTATGTTCATTAATGCACTGTGTTTTTTTTAAGCCCATGTGATTCTGGTTTATGACTGAGAGAAGCCTTGTGTGGCCGACCCGACACGGTAATGTCCTGAACGCTTTTTTAACATGATACGTGCAGAAAGAATCATGCACAGCCACAAGGATTTACCTGCAGAACATGCATCTTACAAAGACTTGCATGTGAAGTCAGCCCTGTGATCACCTGCGACTCTATCACACGGACTGAAACACACTTTTGCAGCACTGCATCTCCAAAAGATGATTTAAGTTGGTTTCGATGAGCTGCTGAAACCTTCCCCTATAATTTCAGTATAACATGTGGCCACACTATTAAATTTAATTGTAAAGGTTTGTAGTATTATGACAGCGCTAGCCTTCCTTATATCTGCACATGGACAAAGGCGGACCTGTAAGATCCCATGCACCCAGACTAAACAGACTTTGCCCAGGCGGGAAATTATTTGGTATGAAATCAGCCATAAAGGAATAGTTGTGATATTTTGGGAAATGTGATTATTTGCTTTCTTGCTGAGACTAAAGAATGATCCTACCTGGGTCTGAGAGATTAACCAAATTTTTATTTTAAACTCCTATTGGGCTTCCAGCTGATATTACAAAAGCCTAGTTGAGATAAAATGACATTAAAACAATAAGGCTGCATCCAGTTTTGATTTTTTTCACGATGCCCTTTGTTTGTCGTATTATATACATCCAGCATACCCCTTTTCCTTACTGTGCACTTTTGTTTCTCCCAAAATGCCAAAGCTTGTTAAGTGTTTAGTTCCCGTTGCTTCAAGACGATAGAAACAGAGTCTGTGGTCAACAAGCTCGATCTTGAAGTTGTACCAAGGTTACAGGAGCTGGACCGTGTGTTGTTGTCTCTGTGCCATTGTTCAAACGTTCCCTAGACTTGAGATCATTTGGTTTTAGTTCAAATTGTATTTAAATTTAATGGAAATACTACTTTCTTAAAAAGTTCAGTAAGTTTTTACTGATCCTACTGACCAAAATCTTTGTTAGCATTTCTGCAATAATCAAGTAGTTTAATGCTATGCTCATTTCTATCCTGTCAGTTCTTGTTGATGATGGAAAGTAACTATAACACGTTACTCTATGATATCAAAACAGAGCCATGTCTTTGCAGTCGGGAACAATAATGACCTTCCTGACACAACATGTAGTATTTCTGTAAAAGTAGAGTTAGGATTATCGCATGTCATTGGTGATGACTCAGAAAGTTGAGTATAAATACCAATATCCAATCAACTTAGCTTAATTTTCAGAATCCAATTTTAAATAACAGGAATAGAACCAGTACTGCATTTTAGAAATAACTTTATTTTCTCATTTAGTGCCATGAATGAAAGATTTCTAAAAGGTTGGAAGAACTAGCCCTAATAGCATTTCTGATGCTAACACATCGTGTCACTTCAACCACTGCAATAAAATTGTCATTTTTACATTTTTGTGTGAACAAATTAGGTCATGAGTAATGTTTTGTGTTACTCTGTGGGCTTTTGAGGCTAGTAAATGGATTATTTTCATATTTGGTCAAAGAAATGCTAGCGATTTAACGCTAAGCTAGGCTAATCCTCTCTAACAAAATGCAAAAATAAAAGGACTTCCCAAAATATCAAACTATTTTATCAACGTGTGCATTTACACAGTTTCAAAATGCCATATTTCCAACAAAAACTGGAGAGATTGTGTGGGTTTCCAGGCTTTTGTAGTGAATTTTTTATCAAGGAATGTATTGGATCAGTTTACATCGTCCCACTATTTTTGTCACGTTGCTTTCTGTTGATTTTGTGAAACACGTACATAATACAGCACAATCCATAACTTCCTTGTTTGTTTCAGACTGCATGTTGTACTGAGGACTGAGTCGTGGCTGCAGATCCCGACCCTCTGGGGATTTGATGTACATACTGTAACTCTGCACATTTTCTCTCAGCTCACAGTAATTACATGGCTATGTTGTCAACGGTGTTTTGCTCAGTGATTTCTGGCCTCACTGTTCTGTTTTTGTTAGTCTTTACACAAACTTATCATTTCCTTTTTGTGACAGTAAATATAAAAACGCAATATCAGCTCGTTATCATTTCCATTATTTCCTAAAGGTAGAGCATGTGAAGTCCTGTTAAGTGAAGGAGGAACTGATGGGAGGTGTGTAGCGTCTCCTAAACAACCATTCCTGCCAGACACAGCTCACAACATGCCATCTGACTGCTTGCTTGAGCAACTCGCAGCACGTAGGAGTGACACCACCTGTCAGTAATCCTCACAGCTCGGTGACATCCATGCGCGCCGGCCTCACAGAGCCCAAAATCAAGAACGAATCGTACATAACGAACGCTTTCTCAATGGGCCTCGCATTTCTTTTAAACACTTTGCTTGATGATCTGTTTCTGCAGACACTGCAGCTTTTTCCATGAAGTGCTCCACCTTCAAAGTCTTAATGGGTCAGGAAGATCGGGACAGGAAATGGTACATATTTTTGGCATTTGCTAAATAAATCAAAACATTTTAATTCATAATTTTTGGTCCGAGCACTATAAATATCCCTGCTACGCAAACACTTCGGCTTTGCTGCCAGGATTAACCCTTGCTGTGCAATTACATTACAGACATTATAATATAGATTTTATATCTTTTTATCTCTCTCAAGGATATCCATTCCTATTTAACCATCCATCTACTATGAATGGAAAGATCAATACATATCTGGAGAGATATAAGTAGATTTTTGTGTTTGTCTTTTTCCATCTTTGAGAGATGGATAAAAGCATCTGTGTGGATATCTGTCTGTCTGTGCCATGAACAGAAGGTATTTTTAGCCATCCTTCTATATTGTACCCTATATGCTACCCTGTTGAAATTTTACCTTTGTGTCCAATATGTGAGCCCAAGTAAGAGTAAATACACATCAGCGATCAATATTGACAAGAGCATGTGCCAAAAAATGAAAACTTAGTTGTATTCATGCATATTTATGCAAATATCATGGTGCACTGTGGTGGACTTTGCCTGCCGTATAGTTTTTCCTCAAGCTTAGCTAACAACTGTGAATTACAATAGCGTTCCCACCTTAAATAAATTAGTGACGTTTTCTTGGAAATTAGGAATATATGTTTTCATTAACTTATATTAAGTTACTAATTTTTTGTTTTATAAGAAGTTATTATTACATGTATGATGAAAGTAATAGTATACTAATTGTTTTTGGGTCACATTTAGACATTTAAGTTTAAATATCATATTGAATATTGTACTCATAAAATATACACTGATTAGTGTTTAATTACATCTTTCAACAAATTGATGCCTTCTCACAAACTGAGAATTAATCCATTAAACATAAATAAGAGAGGAAGCTGGTTTGTGGAAGTCGTCACATGGCCCTGCCATCTTGAATACAGTAGCCGAGGTGGACATCACAGTTCCACTTGATCACGTTTTATGTATCACTGGAGATCGAACACATGCGTAAGAGCGGAGAAGAGAACGCGTAGGCATTCTTGTGCTTTAGAACCAAATTTTAATTCATATCAGCACATTCAGAGTCAAGATATGAAGGATTATACCTGTGTTTCATCATCTGAGAAGAAGAAGAAGACTAACTCGGTCACGGCATCAACCGTCCCCTTTTCTCAGGCTGAAGATTAGCAAACAAGCAAGCAATTTATTCATATAGCACTTTCAGAAACAAAGTGCTGTACACTTGACATGACAAACAAAAAATAATAAGCACATTAAATTACATTTTAAAAGGCGGGGAGGGGGCTGTCTAATGTGCAGGGGCAGGTTATTCTGAGTTCCCTCTTGGACCCGGGTAAATCCAGGAGCAGCTTGTCAGCTGACCTGAGAAACCAGGGGGCGTGAGTAAGGATTCATTTAAAAAACATACATAAGAATTTTAAAATGACCTCTATATACAGACAGCCAATGTGGTGGAGCCATGATGTGCTCTCTTTTGCGAGTTTCTGTTAAAAGTCGTGCAGCAGCATTTTGAACCATTAGCACCAGTATAAGTAAAGAGCAGTGTGCTTGGAGTTTAACCACTTTTGGCAAGCTTATTTTCTCTAAGTAGAAGGTAAGTTAAAAAAAAAAAAAAAAAAAACTTGCAATATGTGTGTGTTTACATTTCTTGCTCAGTGCAGCCAGTTGACTTGGGTAAAAGCTGCCAGTTATTAGACTGTTAATGGTTAAAACTTTTCTGGATGAATGTGTGGAGGCTCGTTCTAGCCATAAAGCCTAGCTGTCCTCACCACTGTCACCCTTATATTTGTGCCATCTGAGAGTGAAAGGTGGACAGATCTGAAACCTGTTTTCTGTTTTGACGTGGGGACTACAGTTTGGTTCTGTTACGGGTTCGAAATTGAGGACGAGAGTAAAACAATGATAGTCCAGAAGAGGTCGGTCAAACAATTGATTTTAATGAATGCACGCAGTGTGGAGAGGTGTAAACTGCAAAACATCAGTTGTACATCTCTACCCAAAATACACTCTAGATTGCTTTTATAACATCAGGGTATTATGACGCCCCCTCATGCGTTTACAAGCACATAATTTGCATGTACAGAATTAACTGCAGACACAGAAGTTCCCCTTTCTGGCCAAATATGGTGATGATCTCAGGCCTTTGAGGTCCCCATGGACTTGTCCTCCTTGTGTCACCTGTAACTATAAGCTTTTAAGATGATAGATTTACCTCAACGATTTAAAGTGGTTATAACTGCACCTGTCATAAACATGTTAATATTTGATATTTAGGGATTAGAGCAGATACAGTTTGGAACTGAGACTGTCATTGACGATCAAAAACTTGGAGTTTATCCCTTGGAGGGTTAATCTAAATTTTGTCTAAATTCTGTAGGTTGTGCAATCTAAGGCCTTGTAAATATTTGATGTATGAGACGTCTCTGTATTATAATTTGACTGTTTGTATATAGATTGTGTCTGCCACGGGGGCTGTAGAAGGCAGGTTATTTTGAGATTGTGTGTCTGTGTCTATGTAAATGAGATGCCTGTGACTTATTTAGAGTGACATTTCCTGTTTACTAATGATACTGTAATACAAATTATAACATAATGCCAACAGCTTCAATAAATGCTTTGATGAAATGATAATTAATGTAATGATAAGGATGATGGTTATATACAGTTCAGCAGTAAACTAATTTCTTTAATTCTACAATTCCCTCTCTTGATGTCTCTCCCAGAGACATCACCACACCATTTCCTGGGTCACTCCTCGACCCACTCTGTCACCTCTATATCCATTAATGGCATCATGGGCCCCTAAACCACCATTCCCAGGTCCACTTCCTTCGCTCTGACCCTCTCTAGCCGTCCTCTGAGTCAGCAGATCAGACAACCACCTCATGTCCTCTAGGTGGTCCAGTAATAAAACACCAGCTCCCACTTGAAAACACTTCATGCTTAAGTGGTCCCTGCTCCTTTTCTGGGTCCCTCTCTAGTGGAAATCTTCTCCTGTAAGGGATAAAAAACAAACAGCCTCTCTCTGCTACACCTTACTAACCTACTGTGTTCATCTAATGTTCCTTTAATTATTCAAAGTTGGTTGACAATATCATGTTCTGGGCTCTATCCATTATATTAACTTTACTTAATCTCAATACTCTTTATATGTGTGAGCAACGCTTTTAGTTCTATTAAAAACACCCCGGGTAAAATATACACCATCCCTATGTCAGCCTAAATCTCCGCTAGAAAACACACTTCAAAATTTTCTATCATCATTTACTCCTCTTTTTGCTTCAAGCATATACATAACATGCAAAAGTTACTGTTCATACCAGTTAGACAAGTTTCTATTATCTACAACATTTTGTTTCACCCGACTCAGTAGTTGCTAAGCAGAAACAAAGCACCATGTATTCCACCTTTACCCTACAAAATAAATCTATGTCATGTTTGTGTCTGTAAGCATGTTTTGCATTACACTCCACGCCATTCCTGCAAGTTAGGAGCTGTAAATTTAAAAGCTACGGCCTGGCCTATATTTAAATCATGTGTGTTTGTAAGCGTGCATGCAATTAACCTGCTATGTTCTCATCTTCCCTCAACATGTATCACCTGGACACTCTCACCCGTGAAGCTTAAAACCCTTTTGGACGGAACATCAACTCTAAACAAGCACAGTTATGCATTGTGTCTGAAATGAACTCAACCTGTAAATAGAGACATCACTGTTATGACAAACATATTCAATACTATTAAAATAATACTGTACAACCTGTTATTAATGCAGTCATCATAAGGCAGATTATATGATAGCAATAAAAGAATCTCTAAATCCCAACTCCCAACAGGTCCTGGTTTTAAATCTTCCCTGACTTTCCCTTCAAGTTCTGCTTTCTTGGTACAATCATGAGGTCCTCCTAATCCCATTAAATCTGCCATATTGATTTCTTCATGTGTAAATGTCAGATTTCGAGCATCTAAAACTTTACTCAGTCTCTGTTGTGCTAATGATGTCATAATTAAAACCTGCAAGTTCACATAAGCCACCACACTATGTGTAGTCAGAACTTTTAGTGAGTGTTCTCTCCCTACATGTGCTGTTTCCTATATTATTTTGGCCACCCCTGCTGCATGCTGTGCACATTTAGGGTGCCTTGCTTCTGTTGGACTCAACCTTATGCTAACCTACATAAGTACCTGTCTTAAGAGCGACCTCTACACAGCACATGCGCCAGTTGCAACAGCTCTCTAACATTATAATCATCAGCTGTGACTTATATAGTGTTATTTCGGTACTTTATACTTCACACATTTTCAACGTTGTTTATATAGGGAGTTCCTCTTTTTGTGTCTATATTTATTAATATGCCTTGTGCACTAAAACTTCCTGTTTTTTCAGTCTGGCTGAGCACTTGTTTGTGAGTAAAAAGTGGCCTTGCTCTACAAGCCTTCATTATTAAAGTACTTAAAACAAGATAATGAGCAGATACATATTAAAAATATTTCTTTTATTCCTAACACCAGTCCCCGTTTTTTCATTTCTCCCCTGAGAAATGAACTAATTCCTAGTTTATGACATTTAAGTTTACTTCAATACATTCCAATTTAATTTTATTTATATAGCGCCAAATCACAACAAAAATTGCCTCAAGGTGCTTCATATATACAGAGAAAAACCCACCAATCTTGTGGCCCCCTATTGAGCAAGCACTTTGGCAACAGTGTGAAGGAAAAACTCCCTTTTGCTTCATCTGCCCACAGTTAACTCTCTCTCTCGACTCTGGGTGCACACTTGTCACCGTGAGCTTCCCTTTTATGGGCATGCATTTCCTGTCCCAGACACACACACGGTTTCCTGTTTCTACAGCTTCTGCAGAGACTTCTTTTTAATTTCACAGTCTACAAATAATCAGTAATTCTACTAAATCTTTATTTAAAAGCAATATGCCTTCATTTCACTCACACACATTTTAATAGCGCTCTTTCACACATCAGGACAACTAACACTTCTCCACACACATCACCATTCTTTAGGTCAGTTTTGTAGCATCAGTCACACAATAATTTCTTGAGTGGGTGTACTAAGTCCATATACCTATGTATTTTCAATCAGCGTCAGTGGGATTTAGATTTCTATCCTGCCTACAGTATAATTCCAGGGCCCGAAATATAACAATACTACTACATGCAAAATCTAATACTGCTTCTTCTGATCGCCTTATTACTGAAGTACAAAAAAGCCGTAATTAATATCTGAAACCACAGCGTGACATCGACAGGTTACGTCATAAACATCCCCTGTCCATGTATATTCAACTACACAATACCCTGAATCCAACATGTGTATTTACACAAACTGTTATAAAATGTTAGTCAAAAAACACGGTGTGATTACAAAGAGTCAATAAAACACAAGTCCTTTTACTTTCAACAAGTATTACGTCGTTCAAGGACGTGTAAAGCAAAACCCATACTCCAATTCTACATGTATCATAAAGTAGTCCTCTTATTTAACAACCGTAATGCCAACAAAGTAGAAATAAAAGCAATTCTTCCCTTAAAACACCAATAAGTCGTCCTTAACCCAGGCTCTGCAGTCAGTCATTAGCCACTCATTAGTAAACAGGAAATGTCACTCTAAATAAGTCACAGGCATCTCATTTACATAGACACAGACACACAATCTCAAAATAACCTGCCTTCTACAGCCCCCGTGGCAGACACAATCTATATACAAACAGTCAAATTATAATACAGAGACGTCTCATACATCAAATATTTACAAGGCCTTAGATTGCACAACCTACAGAATTTAGACAAAATTTAGATTAACCCTCCAAGGGATAAACTCCAAGTTTTTGATCGTCAATGACAGTCTCAGTTCCAAACTGTATCTGCTCTAATCCCTAAATATCCTACAGAATTTAGACAAAATTTTAAATTAACCCTCCAAGGGATAAACTCCAAGTTTTTTGCGATCAATTAACCAGTCTCGGCCCCGGACCGTGGTCACATATCTAATGCCCTAACACAATTTAAAAGCGTTTCACGCCCAAGTTCCGAACTTTGCTGACCAAAAAAGTGCAAACCACCGTCCCGGACGGTAAACTGACCCAGTCAGTAGCTATTTTGGAGCGTCGTTGTTCTCCACACTTGCCAAGTGAACTATCCCTCTCCGAGGAAAATGCCGAGCGTCCCCGACAAGTTGGAAGCGTCACCTTCCGACAATGCACTTCTTAGAACTCCCAGAGTTCCGTTCTACAGAAATTTAATTACTTTAAAGACACCCCACAAAACCACAAAACCAACCACATTGGTGTCCAAGCCCGGCTTTATATTCAATTGAGACTTTAATGTCACAAACACTTCGCCAATAACCTATAACTCTAAATTCACTCTGCAGTCCAACTGCTTTAAATACACTTATTCTCTTTACTCTTTACTTATTTTCTCTTATTCTCTTTACTCTTTACTTATTTTCTCTTATTCTCTTTACTCTTTACTTATTTTCAACGTTTCATTATCTGTACTTCAACTTATACTTTAGTTCTCATGAGATTTTCACCAAAATCAAAACAGACCTTTACCAGTAATTTCAGTGAGTAGACTTTTAATTTTGTAATAGTCAATCTGGCACAGTTTGGAAATAATTCAACAGGTAGTGCCTTACCTTTGAATAAGCCGGCTTATGTCCACTCACTTCGACCACTGACTCGTGTCTGCCCGTTTGAGCACCTCGGACCCTCTCGGTCTCAATCTCCAACTTTCTCCCTCTTTCAACCCTCGGCCAATGCACCAAATGTTACGGGTTCGAAATTGAGGACGAGAGTAAAACAATGATAGTCCAGAAGAGGTCGGTCAAACAATTGATTTTAATGAATGCACGCAGCGTGGAGAGGTGTAAACTGCAAAACATCAGTTGTACATCTCTACCCAAAATACACTCTAGATTGCTTTTATAACATCAGGGTATTATGACGCCCCCTCATGCGTTTACAAGCACATAATTTGCATGTACAGAATTAACTGCAGACACAGAAGTTCCCCTTTCTGGCCAAATATGGTGATGATCTCAGGCCTTTGAGGTCCCCATGGACTTGTCCTCCTTGTGTCACCTGTAACTATAAGCTTTTAAGATGATAGATTTACCTCAACGATTTAAAGTGGTTATAACTGCACCTGTCATAAACATGTTAATATTTGATTATGATAACCCCTGTAATACAAATTATAACATAATGCCAACAGCTTCAATAAATGCTTTGATGAAATGATAATTAATGTAATGATAAGGATGATGGTTATATACAGTTCAGCAGTAAACTAATTTCTTTAATTCTACAGTTCTCAAGGTGTTACAGCAGGTAAAATCCATGCAAATAATGAGAAAATTGATTATTTCTGCTACAAAGTTAACTCTCAGTGGCCTGAGAGGTCAAACACACTGCAAGAAAAGTCCAGAGGTGACTAAAGCAAACATGTAACTACAGAATGATATGAATCATGTGATTTTTTTTTTTTTTCAGCAACAATGAATCCTCCATTTCTTTTCATCACGACTCAGTGCAATCTGCAGCTGTTCAGTCACATTATTGTCTCCCTGTTCAGCTCTGTGTTGACACCTGGACACAGATGTAGGGTTAAAAAGGATTTTTTATTTAAAGTATTTCTTTGAGTCAATTTTTGGGATTGTAGACAGGCGATCATCACAGGTTTCTTTTTCCCTTCCAAAATTCTCCTAAATGAGTTTTCTCTTGACGGCAGCAGGCGTCTGAACAAAGGAGCCCATGGTGAGTAAACCAGACTGTGCCTACTGCAAGATCCACACATGTTTACCACATGCGGCGTAACATTCCGGCATTGATTGGATGGAAACACCAGCTTCTTATAGCGGAGACCCAATCAGCTCAACACTGTGCAGGTGCGTAATTAGGAATGTCTTCCAGGTGTGTGATTAGCAGGGCGGAGATCCCTAGAAAAAACTGCAACAAAACTGACCAAAAAACTGACCAGAATCACACATTGGTGCAGCTGTTTTGCACTTAAACACATGCACCCATGAGTCTGCCTGTGAATTGCTCCTATCCTGCATTTGCCATCAGATAAAGGGCACATATTTTCATGTATAACAACATATTCACAAACAATATGCAGCATGTGGTTTGTTTATTTCCTGCTGCAGTGCAATAAATGATCTTCAGCAGCCGTGGATTTCATAAGCCAAGCTAGAAAAGGCCATTTTCCTGCGGGACCTCATCAGCAGAAACAAGACAAACAGCCATAGCAATGACCATAACACAAATAAGATCCCTGGTTTGCTGTGTGCATTATCAGTGCCAGCGCCGTATAATCATCATAACCTGCAAAACAAAAGTAACCATGCCCGCGATCATTCATTAGTCATCGGCGTTCATCATCTACTCTCCTAGTCCTTTCTCTGCTCCGTTATGTTTGCACTAATGTTCGTCATTCTAATCTCGTTTCTGTCGCCGCGCCTGTTTGTTCCTCATTCCCCCGCTCGTGTCAGTGTTGTGATTGGTGTTGTGTGGGATGAATGGATTGGAGAATTCAGCTGCGGGATATTCCAGACATGCAATAATTCAATCTGCAAATTACAGCTGATTGATAGTGGTGCACTTCAGATAAATGAACAGCAGGTGTGCGTTTGGCTGTGAGCTGCACATTATGAGGAGTTTTGAGGGCTGAAATTTGCCTCTTACATTGCCATGAAATCAGAAATATGCCATCTCAGGTCCCCTGCTCTCTGATTAAATGGACACGTTCAGGTGAAACAATAGAGATCGATCAAACCGCTGGAGCTGTTTTTGGCTGTAATAACTAATAAACATCGAAAAAATGAGGTATATTGTACACCGTTTCTCATTGGACTATTTATGCAGTAGTACTGTAACGTGTCCCCAACTTACATGCCAATGAGTGAAAATATTCTCAGTTTGGTGGGGAATAGCTTGACACAGCGATGACATCAGTCCCATCCAACACACTTGGGACATAAGTTAGCTTAAGATCACCTAATTATGTGTTTATTTTGGAGTACTCTTTGCAACTGTACAGTTGCAGCCCAGAAACTGTCCCCAGCAATTTGCTGGTACCCCATCCATTTGGAGTAACTAGATTCTAAACATTTTAAGCCCATCCATCCATCTATCCTTCCTTCCTTCCTCTCTCTCTTCTGTTTATCAGGGGCCAGTTTGCGGGTCAGCAGCCTAAGCAGTGAAGCCCAGACCTCCCTCTCCCCAGCCACCTCCTCCAGCTTGTCTGGGGTAACACCAATGTTCCCCCTAAGCTGCGCACGTGCGCAATTGCGCACTGCTGGTACGGTCTCTGCGCACAGAAAATCTGCGTTGCGCACAAAAAAAAATCTAACCTGAATTGAAATTAAAATGAATACTTTAACAATTCTGTTTTGCAGTGTTAGTCAGTAAGTGACTGGCTGCTCCCGTGTGGGATTAGAACGATGCCACCTTATCCCATAGTCCAGCCAATAATGCTGATGTGGAGTGAAGCCTCGTTAATGAATATGTACAACCATTGGAGATGTGAGCAGGACAGACGGAACAATTGACGGAAAAAGTGTGGACTTTATACCAGTTTTTAAATTGTGTTGATAGGCCACGTAAAACCAGAGTTATGATAAAAATATATGTAATGTTTGGTTTTCTTCCTGAATACTATCGTTATTTATTTATTATTATTTATATTTACTGCGGGAAGAAACGGTAAAAACGGCGTTTTATAAGAAAAAACGCTCGAAACTGCTCTCCACCTGTGAGCAAAAACAAACCCCCACCCCCCCTCTCTTTCCTATTCGTCCAAAAAAGTACCATGTCGACCAATCAAAAAATGGTATGGCAACGTGGCATCTAGTTGTTAAGAAACGGGGGGACGTTTTAGGAGTGACGGAGGTGCTTTGATATGTGAGAGATTTGAGACGTTTAGCGCAAATCTTGTGTAGTTAGTGTGTAGTGTAGTCAATAGTTTTGTTGTGTGTGTCAGAACAATGAGGCGACTGCTGAATGTTACAGGTGTTACAGGAGTGATACATCTCCTGTTGTCAGACCTGCAGGTATCAGGCTGTTGTTCTCCTTTATCTCATAGTGGACAGAAATTATTTTTTGGAGTGGCACAAATAATTTGTGTGGCATCAAATTTGATGCAGAACAGCTGATTGTTCTGTAAATAGTTTGAAATGTTTATTTAAAAATGCCTTGGCTGCATTTAAAAAATAGCTGCAAAAATCTTTGTTGTTTGCCAAACTGAGTTACTTTTTTGAAGAAGTAACTATATAATTAATTGCCCAACATTGGTCATTATATACTATATTTTTGCAGACAGAGAGTTACAGGACTCTCTCCCAGACCACAGACTCATACTCATAATACAAGTCAGAGCTTTATAAAAAGAAAAAAAGAAAGTTGTGTTTTCGAAATTGGAGTTCAAGTTATTTTTACTTCCAATAGTGTTAACATACTACACAGGTCAATGACTAGATTTTTTTTTACATTTTCATTGTAAGTGGGCTGAAGCAGTTTAAAAGTAGTCTAACACAAATGTAAATGCTGTGATTTGATTATTTTAATAAACCATGTAACTTGGATGGATTCGATGCTGGCGTGACCACAGTGCACACGTCTGATGTCGCTCACAGTGGTCCACGAGATCGCTCAGGGAGTTTGTGTGTTCGCTCAGACACATGAAAAATTAGAGGGAACATTGGGTAACACCCAGGCGTTCCCAGGCCAGCCAAAAGATATAATCTCGCCAGTGTGTTTTGGGTCTGTCCCGGGGTCTCCTCCCGATGGGAGGCGCTCTTATCAGATGCCCAGTCCACCTCAACTGGCTCCTTTCGATGTGGAGGAGCAGTTTAAGCCTTTCCAAAGGAATTTTTATTCAGAATCTTTTTAAAATGGCCTGTAAATGGCCTGTATTTGTATAGCGCTTTACTAGTCCCTAAGGACCCCAAAGCGCTTTACACATCCAGTCATCCACCCATTTACACACACATTCACACACTGGTGATGGCAAGCTACATTGTAGCCACAGCCACCCTGGGGCGCACTGACAGAGGCGATCTGGGGATTTTAAGGGAATAATTGATGCCTGTCATACATGACACTAGGTCGTGCCAAACACTGACCACAGATTTATTCAGAAGATGAACATAGTCACCATTAAATCACCATTTGGTTTGTCAAGCCCTGTTTGTCAGCAACAACATGTTGTTTTCACAAGTGTATATATAGTGAGATTTTAAAATTAAATGTAATTTATATATTTTTTATTGTTTTTCTGCTTTTTTGAAGTTGATTCTGTTTATCTGGTATTAAATTCCGTTCTTTTGAATTCTTTAGGCGACAGAGAAAGACTGGACCCAGAGTTTTCAAAGCTCAAAAATGATCTTTATTTTACATTTCCGGAACTAAACTTCCTGTTCGCTGCACAAGGCGTGCAGTCGTCTATCAGTACTCTGTGACTTTTGGCACACATTCTAACTCACAGGGGCGTTTTCCTACACTGGGCTCTATAAAACAATTTTAAAACAATAAAAACAATAAAACAATTTTATATTGTTCTATAAAACAATTTTATATTGTTTTATAGAGGAAGAAAAATAAGCATTAAGAATATATATTTATTTCGTAACACTGGACGTAGCGTTTTCAGTGGGAGAAACGTTTCGTCACTCATCCAAGTGACTTCTTCAGTCTCAGCTGACTGTAGGTTTCCCCAATCTTATAAACAGTACATTTGCATAATGACTGAAACTAGCACCACTTCATCATAATTACGCAAATTCTCATGACCATTGATCAGCAACCACTGATCACAGCCCATTGATCAGTGGCCATGAGTACCATTCACAGAGAGTTGGGGAATGGCTGCAATCACAGCATTGTAAGATGGTGAAAGATGTACCCTTAGGCCCCCTCCTCCATTCAGAGATGGTCTTTCCCTTTTCAACTAAATGGCCTCCTTGACTCAGCGTTCCTCCCTGTCCAGGATGTGTACATCCTCATCATTGAAAGAGTGTCCACTGGCCTGTAGGTGTAAATAGACTGCAGAGTCCTGGCCGGACGAGGTAGCTCTTCTGTGTTGCGCCATCCGCTTCGCCAGAGGTTGTTTGGTTTCCCCGATGTATAAATCCTGGCAATCCTCCTAGTACTTAACAGCGTACACTATGTTGCTCTGTTTGTGTCAGGGGACCCGATCCTTGGGGCGGACCAATTTCTGGCGCAGCGTGTTTTGGGGTTTAAAAGCCACAGAGACACGGTGTTTAGAAAAAATGCGTGTCAGTTGTTCCGATACTCCTGACACATACACGATCACTACGGATTTTCGCTTAGTTAGCGGTTGTCCTTCTCTCCTGGATCAGCTGGAGCTTTCTTTAGGTGCCTTCCCAGCTTTGACAAACGTCCAGCAGGGATAACCAACTCTCTGTGAATGGTACTAATGACCATTGATCAGTGGGCTTTGATCAGTGGTCATGAGAATTTGCATAGGTCTGTGAAGGTTCTCAGTCATCCAGGTCATCATAGTCTAAGGAGCACAAACTTAACAATGTGGTGTATGCTGTACAGTGCAGCAAGGAATGCCGAGACCTCTACATTGGAGAGACCAAACAGCCACTTCACAAGCGCATGGCACAACATAGAAGAGCCACCTCCACGGGACAAGACTCAGCAGTTCATCTGCATCCAAAGGACAAAGGTCACTCTTTCGAGGATGCCAATGTTCACATTTTGGGCAGAGAGGACAGATGGTTTGAAAAAGGAGTGAAAGAAGCCATTTATGTCCACTGTGAGCGACCATCTTTGAACAGAGGCGGTGGTTTACGACACCAACTGTCTGCCATCTATAATCCAGTTTTGAGTTCCCTCCCCAGACGCCTTAATGCCCACTCACATCCTGGGGCCATATGACCTCAGGAAATCACATGATAGAGTAGGGCCAGGTTTCACAATGAGCTCACCCGAAACCCTGGCTGATTGTGACCCACACCCATTTTCACACCTTGGCTCATGTGATTAGGTAGAGGATCACCAGGGGGTCCTTTGTCCCTCTTTGGGGGGAAACTCCCACTGGGTTTAAATCTGGGACTCTCCACCATTTGACCCTTAGAGCTGAAGAAGCTTATCGTATGAGAGGTGAAACGTCTTCAAGCAACTTAAAGAAGTCCAGACGCTTTTCTTTCCAAGCTCCTTAGACGAGAATTTGCATAATTATGATGAAGAAACTAGACCTCCCAGCCCATTGTTCCTTCAGTGGGCTGGTTTCAGTCATTATGTAAATGTACTGTTTATAAGATTGGGGAAACCTGCAGTCAGCTGAGACTGAAGAAGTCACTTGGATGAGTGACGAAATGTTTCTCCCACTGAAAACGCTACGTCCAGATGAACAGAATCAACTTTTGGAGATTTACAGGTGTTTGGTTGGCAAATCTATATACATAAACACTATTGATGCAGGGCAAAGTCACACACAGGCTTCCGACTGTTTATAAAAGTAATAATATTGGGTTGGTCCCCTCTTTTGCTTTCAAAACATCCTTGATCCATTGAGATATGGACTCCACCTCTGATGTGCTGTGACATCTGCACCAACATGTTAGCAACAGATCTTTTAAGTTGTGAGGTGGGCATCTATGGATTGGACTTGTTTGTCCAGTACATCCCACAGATGCTCAATTGGGTTGAGATCTGAGGAATTTAAAGCCAAGACAACTCCTTAAACTCATTGTTGTCTCCTCGAACCATTTCTGAACTGTTTTTTCTTGCAGTGCATATCCTGCTATAAAAGGCAATAGCTATCCATGAAATGAGTCAGCAACAATTCTTAGGTAGTTGCTACATGCTGAAGTAACATCCACGTGGATGGCAGGACCCAAGGTTTCCCAGCAGAACGTTGCCCAAAGCGCCACACTGTGATGTAAAAGAAAACGTGATTCATCAGAGCAGGCCACCTTCTTCTATTGCACCACAGTCTAGTTCTGATGCTCACATGCCCATTGTTGTTCGGCAGTGAATCGGGGTTAGTATAGCCCCCCTGACTGGTCAGCAGCTATGCAGCACAGTACACATCAAACTGCAATACACTGTGTATTCTGATACCTTTCTTTTAAATATGCAGAGTTTGGACTACATCTTCTTCTGACCACTAGTCAGCCTTCGTTCCCCACATGCGTCGGTGACCCTTGGCTGCTCATGACCCTGTCAGTGGTTTTGTCAGTGGACTTTTGATAGATACTGACCACTGCCAACTGGGAATACTCCACAATAGTTCCAATTTTGAAGATGCTCTGCCACAGTTATTTAGCCATTACCATTTGGCCTTTTGGTAAACTCAGCTTTCCTTCTTGTAACACATCAAATTTGAGGACAAAGTGTTCATTTGCTCCCTAACATATTCCACACACTAACAGGTGCCATGTTGAGGACATAATCAGTGTTATTCATTTTACCTTTTAGTGGCCATTATGTTATGCCCAATCCTCTTTATTAGTGAAGGTCCTTCCCAGAAAGCTGATTCATTTCTGTTCATTTGGATGTAGTGTTTTCTGTGGGAGAAACAATTCATCAGTCATCTAAGTCACTTCTTTGGTCCTTGAGGTGCCTTTCCTGTTCCCGTGAGCAGGCCATCCAATCACTGAACTCTCCTAACACCACATGTGATGAACCACAGGATGAAAACAAAGGAAACAAAAAAGATTTACTCTCGTCAGCTTTGTCAGGGTTGTCAGTGTAGAGAGCAGGTGTGGCTCTAGTTCATGTCCAAATATTTAACGTCTATAAATAGTTTTTTTTGTTTTAGAAATTGTATAAATATTTTTTATGCACACACCTCACTAAACAAACTTGCTAACATTAGCTGCATCCCTCCATGCTCCTGTTTAAATATTTTTCACTTCCCCACACCAAAAACAGGACTTCTCAAACCAGTGTGAGAGTGCGCAGTAGCAGCATCCATCATTTCACAACCTCCACCTCAAAGCATGTAACAAATCCCAGTTTAATCCACATTAGAATTACATTTCATCTAGAGTATTAAAATTCTGGTGTCCACATACTTCTAATGCCATGTAATCTATTTTAATTCCATGTCCTCTTTAAAGTATATGTACTTGTTTTGTTTTTTCAGGACATTTTATGCAAATTGTTTGCCATCAAAGCCAAAACAGGCGAAGGTATGAAAATGTGTTTATTCTTAGAAACTAACAAACGCATCCTGACTGCACAAATGCACTGTCCCCTATAATGTCTGTGCTGTTTGTTAGCCGTGAGAGCGGCGCAACTAGTGTCTCCCTTTTTTTTTAAAAAGAAAAAAGAAGTAAGCCTTTAAAGCTTTTTGTTTAAACCTCGATTTAAAGCACAAAACAGTTACTGAAAAACATCAGCCCGTTACTGCACAGTGACAATGAAACTACAATAAAGTTGCCACTTCAAAGCAGGCGTACAGCAAGAAACAAAAGGCTTCCTTTGTGATGAAATCCCTGAGGATCCTGGACGGTAAACGCTCCCTGAAAAATGCTGCTTTGAGAATTTGACTGTATAATTAGGGTTTTTACAGTGAAGCTGTCAGATGGGTGGGTGAGAGTGTGTCACTTATAAAAAAAATATATACAGATTTGTTCAGTAATTGGCATGAAAATAAGGGATCAGATGGTAGGAGGCTAGCAGGAGAAAAAGTGCACCGCTGGGAATCTTAAAAGGAATACGGAGCGGTGTAATGACTGAAATGAATGTATACACGGTATTTTTAACCATGAGATCAGAATCTAATACTAGTGATTATGAAATAAGGAAATTATTGTTCGAAAGAAAGTGCCTTCAAATTTGCTGATAATGAACCTCACAGGAACTGTCTCCAGTAGAAGCAATAAAGGAAACAAACCAATCACTTGATTGGGTTTCTTTGGAAGGCCGTGAGGAAGATAATTAGACTGAGGCAATAATACATTTCTGTGTGTAATGAGACAGACAGTTGGAATATCAGCACATTCATCTGGGATAATGAATCTAAAGGAGCGATATTAAAACTGAAGGCGGGAGCAACAACAGCAGCTGCAGTGTGAGTAAACCCCCACCACCACCTCCACAGTAAGAGCAGGCGGACTGAGAGCTGGGAGCCAAGGTTTTTCACCTCCACTCGGTTCTTTGTGATGAGCCCAGTAAACTCTGGGCAAAGAAGGTGGGTGATACTGATATACAAAGAATATTTATGCAAAAAAGAGTTTGTAGAGACAGCCGTAATGAGTTTTAAATAGTGCAAAAGTACTTTACTTTACACTTTTATTTGAATGTGTGTGGGATTTTCTGTGTTATCTCAGAATGGTTGAAAAGGACAGTCTGTTCAGCCAAACTGAGCAGCTTTGACAGCTCTTTTTGTGCACGGCTGTGTGTGTTTGGGAACTTTTTGCAGACATCCAACTCTCCAAAGAATGCTCATCACACCAGCTAGAGCTGCTAGGGAACTGTGACACAAGTATGCAGCCTCATATGGGATCTGTTTTTCTTAGTTTTGGCTCCTGTTTTGATTTAATTGTTGTTGCTTCTTGTGTTTGCAGTGTGTCCAGTGTTTGTGAGTATTTCTGCCTTTATCTTCCTGGTTTATGCTGGTAATCCCTGTTGCTCACAGGTCCGTCTGTACTTTCCCTTCCTGTCTTCATCATTCCTCTGATTGTCTCCGCTTGTGTCTTTTCCTGTCTGTCTTCCCTGTCTTGTGACTACCTGCCCCACCCGCATTGTTTTCATCCATGTTTAAACCTGCACCAGGGCTCAGGACGTATTTTGAGACATCGACCAATCAAAGGTAAGTGGTTTGATCTCTAGCTCCTCCAGTGTGGATTGTTAAAGAATACATCGGTCACAGGGCGAGTGTGCAAGTGTTTGATAAAAGTGCTCAAACCTTAAAAAAAGAAAAGAAAAAAAAAAGCAGTTGTATGAATGTGCTTGGGTGAATGAGGCAAAAACACATGGCTAAAATTACTTTGGATATTTTTTCAGTAAATTTCCTCAAATGTTTTATTATTAGCAATGGATTCATCGTTAGCCTTCAGCTACTTTACCTGAATTACAGTTAATAGACACGTTTCCCAGACACATATTGTCCTAGACTTTTCAAAGATCTTCACTGAATTTTTCTTTTACTTTGAGGCTAAACTTAAATTATCACAACGGAAATCTTGCATCTCTATGCAAATCATCCCTACAGATGTGTAACTCTACCCTTTTATCACCATGAACATCCTTGAGCTGACAAGACAGAGAACTGCACAGATGAATTTACAGCAGCTGCACAGCAGCTTCATCATGTTGGTCCATCTGAATCATCACTTTTCTTAGCACACCTCAGCTGGCTGTTAGTGAAGTACTGCTCACCAGCTGGGCTGCAGTGTGTCCAGATGGTTCTGCTGCACCCATATACATATAAAGTAGTCTTAGTGTTGTTTCACATAAGTGCTGAAATGTTTTAAATTCAGTTTTGAACTATTACATGTTTTATTCTAATGGATATAATGGAAAATGTTCCAAATCACATTTACATACTTGAGTCGTATGTGCTTATACATCCACTGTGGTGTAAGTATATGAAAAAAAAAAAGCAACACAATGACTTATACATCTCATAGCCCTATATTTCATTCACAATAAAAAAAAAATAGAAAACATATTAAATGTTTAAAGTAAGCTCTAAGTTCCCCTCTACTTTTAACTACAGTCTGGAAACATTGGGGAACTGAGGAGGCCGGCTGGTGGACTTGTGAGACAGTAATATTGTCTGGACTGCAGGCAGGCCAGTTCAGCATGCAGCCTTTTCAACTATGGAGCCATAATGTGGTTATAGATGCCGTATGCCGTTGTTTTGCTGAAATGTCCCTTCCCAAAAAAGACATTGCATGGATGGGAGCATATGTTGCTCTGTATACACCTTTCCATAGACACTAACACACCTTCATACCATCAGAGATGCAGTCTGAACTGAGCTCTGCTATCAGGATGGGTCCTGTGCCCTTCAGTCACTCTTTAGTAAATCCAATAAAAATTACTCAGTTTGAACATTTGCCTAGTTTTCTATGTTGTGTGGTGAATAAAATATGAGGTTATGACATGTGCATTTACATTTTACACAACATTCCAGCATTTGGAATTTGGATTGTAGTTGATTTGCATTCAAATGTATTACCCAGAATTTTACCCAGAAGTTTAAAAACCTTTGAAGCAATAATTACTGCGAGTCATAGCTGTGACTTCATTGCAATGCTGAGAGTCACTGGGTTTTTTTTTTTATAGTATCTTAGCATCTTTTTCTTTTTTTATATCTGTGTGACTGATTCTGTGTCTCTGCAGAGGCGTGGCTATTTACCTGCTGCTCCTGGCACACCTGTGTCCAGTCTGCTTATTTCTCTTAGCTCTTCCATATATGCTTTGCCACATTGTTCCCTCACTATTGTTGGTGGCATCACTCCGGCTCTATAATGTATTCTTAGTTCTCCATTTTGTTTATTGCATATTCTGTGACCTAGACTTTCACCTTATATGCCAGCCAGCATCACATCCACTTCAAGTATTCACTTCTGGATTGGCTGCCTTCCCACTCTCCACCTCTTATAGACCTCAGCCTGTGGACGCTTTTATGTTTCTTTGCACAATCTGAGTTTTTGTAATAAATCTGTAGCTATCCTTATTCCAATGCGCCATCTCACATCAGTTATTAGCTCTGGTTGGTGTTTAAGACCACTCAGAGCACTTAGACAAAATATCAGTGGCTTTCAAGTTCCCATTAGTTACAGGCATGCAGAAAAGGGCTTGGTAAGCAGTTGGTGCGCTCCAGAAATCTCACCATTATTAGTTCGAGGTCAGTAACCAACGCAGGAGCTATACTAGATGTTTTATGAATTTCACACACAGTTCAGTGAAGAGGAAACATGAAATACGCTCATTCATTATAGAAATTCATTTAGTTTAGATCAAAGGAAAATGTCTGTTTTCGTATATAGCTATAACATTATTTTTGACATATAATACCATTTTCCTGCTTGATTGTGAATTAAAATGATAGAATCTTACAAAAACAATCCAGCACCAGATCAATTGTTTCCTTTACAATTGATCAGAAGTCCCTAAACAAAACCTTTTCCTCAGACACGTGTGTGTGTGACCTGACGTGTGTGTTGTTGGCAGATGGTAAAATAAATGGGATCAGCCAAGTGTTCCAAAAGAACCAATCATGCAGCCAGAGAGAGATGGGATGAATTTGGTGGGACGTCCAATCCTGGGATGATTTTGACATTGTGTTAAAACACAGCTGAAGGATCCAGACCTGCAAACTGACGATAATACTGTACAGCTACTTAAAAACAGCTGCTGTAAGTAACCTCAGATCAAGATGTCGGCGTATGACAACAGGTCCAGCTGAGTTTTGTCAGGATGTGAAGACCACAGAGCTCAAAAGAGGCTTTCCAGCAAATCCCACATTACTGTTCATACTTACTATAAAGCCAGCAGGTCTGCAACAAGCAGAACTTCTTTTCAGCCCCCCCCCCCGAGATGTGTGAAGTAAGTCCCAGCCTTTAACACAGAGCTCCTACTGAGAAATTCTCGCAGCTGCTCTTTGTTCACCTTTTCTTCCCAGCCAACACTGATTTCCACCTGTTACAAGGTTTGCCAATTAGAAAACCTGTTTAACACAGAGTCTTACAAAAATCTAGTATGAAAAATTAATACAAACAACGTCCCCTGAACTTGTTTCCAACAGTAAACATTTTCTAAAATGTCCTAAAAGACTCACAGTACCACTCTAAATTTTGGAGTTACTTAGAAATACCCTTTATAATGTAACGTGAAGAAATGTTTTGATTATTGGCATTAAAATAAATCAGAATAATTTACCTGGATCTACAGAGACACCTTTTTATGAAAAAAAAAAACTACTTGTGTTCCCTGATGCGAGTTTTATTATATTCTATTATTTGTGCTCTCATAAAACAACACTTTTATGTTTCCAGCAAAATAATCATTTTATCTCTTCTTTTTCTCTTTCACTTCTGCTCTGTCTTCCTAAAGGAGGCTCTTAGCTGGAAAGCACCAAGACTTTCCCGACAAATGGGCTATCTGCAAAATAAATGTGAGCAACAATCGGATGATTTATAGGAGAGGAAAGCATTTTTATTTATTTATTTTTTATTTAATTCTACTAAAACATTTCTATAAAGCGCTAAAAGAGAGAAGCTGCCAGGTCTTGGATATCTTGTGATAATATGGGTAGTGTAAAAAAAAAAAAAAAACTATTTCTGTACAAATCATATGAAAGCACTCTTTCTAGCTAATTACTGGTCATCAAGGTTAATGTGAGGGTCCAAAGAAGCTGTATATATGCTCCTAAGCAGTTCATAGCTGCACCATTGCTTATGGATTTTATGGTGTGCAATCCTGCAGCCCCTCCACATGTTAAAGTGTCCCTGGGTAGGACACCGAATTCCAGGCTGACAGGCCGCATCTTGCACAATACTGTTATATTGTAGACCACCATACTGTAAAGTATAAAGTATTGTTAAGAGGTGCCATGTGATCACATGCCATTCTGAAGAATTACTTTGTGGTTTAGAAATGACTGCTGTAAAGTCATGTCAGGTAGATGCTACCATAACTGCACAGGTCTCTAGTATTTTCGTCAGGATATGAACATCATAGAGCTCTAAAAGGACCTTTCTTCCAGCAACATGAAACTCAATGAAATCCCACCTTGCTGTGCTTACTTACTGTAAAGCTGAGTGTGTATCCCAGCCTTATATAGAGGTTACTGCATCAGTAGCACAGCGCTTCCTCTGACGCAGCACAAACAGCAGGGTGAGAGTGTCTTTGTGAGGAGCTCTGAGATGGCTCTTTAATGGGAAATAGAGATACTCTTAGTATTTTGCACCTCTTCACTCTGCCGAATCACTTGCTCTGTGGCTCTTTACACGAAGGGTTTGCTGAGCAACGTTTACATGCTGACACATCACAACGATCAGTAACCTGGGTTTAGTCTTTCTGTAAGCATGTCAAACAATAAAATATCATCTTTTTCTGTTCGTCCTCATCACACCTATGGAAATTATCTTAAGAAGTGAGCTGAGGAGTTGATGAGAACAGGATGATGAATGCAGGATGTGAGTTCATAAATCAGACATCAACTTTTTTTTGCCAATAAATGTCCTGTAAAATAACTTTTATTATCATCTTATGACATTATGTAGACTTCATAGCGATTCATACTTTTACTAACACCTTTCCAGAGATGGTGCCTGTAAGCAGAAATGCAGTGACCAAAGAGTACTGGTCATAGTAACCCTCAAAGTCATTTTAAATGGGGTCTACTCAGTTATTCCTAGCTTCCCAATGTGTCTGCATGTGCATATAAAGTTCCACCATAGCATGTGTGCTGCACTCACTTCAGATTAAGACCAATTTTGGAACATTGTTATATATTGTTACATTGTTATTATACCCTTTTAGAACTGTTCAAGTTTAATAAAAATATTGGTAAGTGGTTCCGTAGGAGGGAATCAGTATCTCTATGCAGCAGCCAAGATGGCTGGTGTCATTCACCTGAAGCCAGCCTGTTAGCTCTTTCCATGTGATTTGGTTACTAAATGAGTTTGTAGGATTGTGCTGCTTTTTAGAATATTTTCCAGTTCTGATAGGTCAGGAAGTGAAACTCAGTCACTTCTATTCCTTTTTACTTTAGGTCAAACTGATGTGCATGTACAGTGTGTCATGGCACCTGGGTGGTCGCGGGATTTTGACTTTTGGAGGTTGAGTTCTCATTGTTTTTAGTTTTGTTTCTTGTTTAGGTTTCCACAGTTTAAATCCATTATTTTATTTTTGGTCATTCTTTGTGTTTTTGAGTCTTGAGTTCTGGTTATATGTTAGTTCTAATTTGCGGTTATGGAGCTTTATGTACTCCCCTCTGCCCCCGGTGTTTTTCCCTCCTGTCCAGTTTAGTTGAGGTTGTTATCAATTTTCTCTTTTATTTTCTTAGTTATTGTCTCTTGTTTCTTCAATCATTCATTTAGCTGTGTCTCATCACTCTCCTGTTTCGATGTCCCTTATGTCCCATTCACATTTATAGTCCCGTCTTCCTTTGTTCCCTCAGTTCCTCTCCTTCCCTGTGAGTTTCTTAGAGTTTGGGGTTATTCTACTTGTTTACCCTTCTTGGAGTCTTGCTTTCTTGGACTTGAGATTTCACATAATAGAAGGATAGTTTTTTGTTCATTATCAGCATGGTTGAGTGTTGAGTTTGGGTCCTTAACAGTGGCAGCTCATCAATAGAGTACACCTGGGCCCTGAGCCTGTAAAAATATTCAGAGGAAAAATAATCCATCAGAATCAGTTAATCATAAGAATACAGCAGTTTGCTCATTCAACACATGTGGTTACCTGAATGTGCCTGGTGAGCCTTTTTGTGGTCAAATTTTATGACATTATGCGTTGAATTCTTGCGAATAGTATAATTATCTCTTGACTTCCTTATATGGATGCCGGTCGAATGGGAGTCTGTGGACAGACTGGAAGTTTTTCACAAGAGTCTGAGGCTGAGATTCAGTTGGAGTTTGGAATTTGACCCTCAGGGAGCAATTTTGCGCGTCCCTCACCAACTGGCATGGACTACCTGTCTTGTTTAGGAATATGATTAGACAATTTGACGTCATTCACACATTCACACCAGGAATCGTGCCTCAGATGCATGCTGTGGACTGTACTGTTAACACTGCTGGCTTCAAGGCTCATGGCCTTTCGTCCTATGAAGTCTACATTCTGTAATATATAAATACTTTTTTTTTAATTAAGGCATCCTAGCTTTTAAATCTTTTGAAACATATTTGTGACAACTAAAAGCCACTCTGAACCTTGTCAATACAGCTAAACCTGTCAAACAACTTAATCTGATTAGTATAAATCTATCAAAATGAACAGTCGTACGCTGTAATTTTTACCAAGAGTCAGAGGAGAGAAAGTTGAATGATAGAATGAGTGAATTCTGTATTTAAATTCACAATAAATACAGATACATGAATTTCAGTAGCTTATTTAAGATTTGTGTAGATATTTGTGTTTTTTACCTTTTTAAAACATTTTTTGACAATGACATGATTTTTAGAATTTTGCTTCTGTAGCTCACTGCTGTGAGCAAACACGCAAGGTCATCATTAACATCTCTTTGAACTACTTATGGTGGTCCTTTTTGTTTTGTTACAGTCTATTAATACATAAATATAAAAGAAAATGAAAACTCTTTGAAAATAAGGTGCCACCTTCAGAAAACTAAAGAAGGTGGCAGATCTCTGCAGCAGCCGGTCCGTGGTTTTTGAGGTGACGAGAAGGGGAGGGAGGACAGTTTCCTGTGGGGCTCCTGTGCTGCAGGCGCACATACTATGGTCTGCCAGTCAGGTAGTTAGATAGTTCAGGTCAGTGGGATAAGGATGATTTCCTGTGGTGCATTTTGATGAAAGGAGTCTTTTGTTTTACCGTACTCCTGTGACTGTCCAGTAGGTCATGGAGAGGAAATGAAGGCTTGTCCAACACAGGATGCTGCAACATCCTCCTTTCTGATAGTCAAGCTACAGATTCATAGCATTACTAGCTTTCTGGATCAGAGTCTGCTACCCTCAGTCTGTCTTTAGTCTTGAGTGCGATTTATGTTTGGCTTCTTTAAGTTGACCTTGATGATATTCCTTTATACTGTATGTCGAGTCTTTAGTTCTTGGTAGTTCTGCTGCAAAATTGATACATATACTCTTTTTTAATGAAGTTCATTAGCCATTTGAAAACTGGATAAAACTGGTGCTGACTGTGTGGAAGTTACTCAAAGCTCAAAATCTTATTTCTGCCATATTAACTTTTTTTTATTAAGTTAACAAATGTGTAGGGGTAGAGGTAGTACTTTCTGTTTCAGCTATATCTAACTATTCTCCCTGTTTCCCGTCCTTAAGATTTGCTACTTGACTACAATCCTTTCACTGAGACTATTTCTGATGAGTAGTAACAGTTAAAGTAGATGAATATATCAACTATACATTATTGGCATTATATTTACTAATGACATGCTACTTAAGATAAGATAAGATAAAACTTTATTAATCCCTCGGGTGGGTTCCTCTGGGAAATTCGGTTTCCAAAAGCACAGCACCGACAGAAGTTATAGAACGTGAGCAGAATATTATATATATACACATATATAAATACAGAGACATATATAAATAAAATATACGAAGGGGATAAATAGAATAAATAGGAATAAGAATACAAGTGAATTGCACATTTCAAGTATTGAAGTCTATTGCACCGTTGACTATTACCAAAAAGTATTGCACAAAAAGCACAGTGAAGTGAAGAGGCACTACAGCTTAGTTGTTCACCCCTCCTTTGTCCTCCTGTTTCCCCTCCCTCTCCCCTCCAGAGAGGAGTTAAACAGTCTGATGGCGTGTGGGACAAAGGAGTTTTTAAGTCTGTTGGTTCTTGTCTTTGGGAAAAGCAACCTGTCACTGAACAGACTCTTCTGGTTGTTTATGGCCGTGTGCAGAGGATGCCCAGCATTGTCCATAATGTCCAGCAGTTTTTTTAGTGTCCTTTTCTCTGCCACTGACACCAGAGTGTCCAGCTTCATGCCGACCACAGAGCTTAACAACTGCTAAGAACAATGCCAAGTTTTCAGGTAAAGGTTGCAAAGATTGTTTGCAAAAATACATTTTTACATCTGTTAAACTGGCATTTTACACTGATCCAACCAAAGAAATGGGAACAATTTTAGTGTTTTTAGGACAGCTACCTGGCAAGCCATCTAAAGTTTCAATTTCCAATTGGTTCTTTGCTAACTTGTCTTATGTGTCACCAAAACACTTCTTCAGCCCTTCTGTTACGTGCACTTTTCAGACTGAATGACTCACAGGTCCGTGTTAACTGGATTAAAAGCAAAAACATTCTTTTGAAAGACCTTAAGAAAGTCTGGAGAACTCTTGCTCAAGAGCACTTTAAAAATTCAAACAAAAGTCAAGTAAAATATAAAGAAATAAATGGTGACTCGGGACTTTTACACAGTGCAGGTAAATACAGACCAAAGATTATTGATTGTACTAGAGTTATGTATGTTGATGTGTGAGAACTGATTCATGAACAGACTGCACTTGAGGCTGAACAGTAAATAAAACCCATACTGATACTTCTTGCTTTACAAAGTGATAGCTGTGTTAAAACTGGTTTCTTCTTTACTCCAAGGCCAAATATGGGATAAATATAAAACAAGAGTACCATTAAAAGAAGTGGACTTGTTTCTTTGAAACACTGTCTCTACTTAAAAAATAAAAATGAAAAAAGTAGATATGTGTCAGTGGCATGAGGCAACTTTATCAGAAAGGCAAGCAGAGAAGATAAAACCTCCCTCCCCAGCTCTCACCCACACACACACATGCACACACACACACAATCCTCTGTTTAACAAGACAAATTGGACCACATTAAAACATACCGATTTGTGCTGCCTGCCTTTTATTCTTTTAAATATGCTGACAGCCTCCTGCAGCTTGCTACTTGGAGATCTTCACCTTCCTGCACTCCTTTCTGTTTAAAGAACTGTAAAATATTATTACTTGACTCACTACAGTTATCTGCTACACTGCCAAAAATGATTTACTATTAGCTGACAATGAGGAGGGTGGAGGATGCTTTAGAAGTGTTCCTTTAGCAAAACAAAACGCTTCACAACACATTATTCTGTATATACTAGGAAACTGTACATAAAGTATCAAAAGTGAAGGCCTTTAAACAGTGATCGCATTGCAAAAAAGCATAAAAATAACAAATGTTTCAAATGCAAATTTGCTATGTCACGTATATCCACTGAAAGCATGGGGATTTTGCAAAAGATTTGTCCTTAAAAAAGGCACTATGAAAAAAATTGACATCAAGCAAACTCCAGCTGGTCCTGATGTTTCTAAACATGAGAAGAAAGAAACTGAGATTCTGGGTTTATCCAATTCTCAAGAGTAGACAGTGGAGTCTGGTGGATGCTAGCCGGCTAACCGATGTACAGAAAAGTGTCATG
Organism: Pelmatolapia mariae; assembly: GCF_036321145.2. Classification (NCBI taxonomy): domain Eukaryota; kingdom Metazoa; phylum Chordata; class Actinopteri; order Cichliformes; family Cichlidae; genus Pelmatolapia; species Pelmatolapia mariae. The sequence continues at coordinate 38,020,380 of NC_086246.1, read as the reverse complement.
GTGCAATAACTAACTACTGGTTACTGTGCCATTGCATCATACACCAATTATTTACACTGCAGGAATGTCACAGACATGAAACCCTGGATGACCTCTAATTCCTTTATAAATTCAGATAAAACTGAGCTCATTGTAGTCGGCACTAAAAGATAAGGTAACAGTAGACTTTATTGTCCTACATATGAAATGTGTCTTGGACAAACAGTGCTAACCACAGCAGTATTTGCATAATAAAACCAGCACCAAACTTCAATAAATAATGACGTTAATTCATTGATAAATTCATTTTAAAAAGACATTTTTTTACAAAAATATCCTTTAATGCACATATTACACAAATATGTAGGACTTGCAACTGTGCGATATCTCTAAAATTAGAAACATCCTGTCTCAGAATTGCTGAAAAAGTAGTTTTTTGTTCTAGGCTGGACTACTGTAATTGTCCTAAAAACTCCCTGAAAAATCCTGCAGCAAGAGTACTGACAGGGACTAAAAAGAGACAGAGGTGGCAAAAGTACAGACATTCTGTACTTATACCTTTACAGATACCTGTGTTAAAAAATACTCCAGTAAAAGTTAAAATACTGAAGAAACTTCTTTACTTTGTCAGGGGCTGAGTGTGTGACCCAGTGTTTTGTGTTATTTTGTATTGTTGATTCCTTGTGTTAATATTATGTTAAAAATCATGTGCTATTCTTAAGTTAATGGTAGAGTTGAGTCATTTTGTATTACTTATGAGATAATGTTAAGTTCTAGTATTATTATTAGTTTGTCTTGATTGAGTTTTAGTCTGGTTTATGTTTTTTTTTTTCTATGCTTCCTCATCTACGTAGGTTACCCTTGTCTCTCTCTCCTCTGTGTCCCTCTGCCTCTCTCACTCCCTCTGTCTCTTGTGTCAAGCTTGCTCGTCCCAGTTCATGTCTCTCCATGTTTCCTGTTTTATTTTGAACGTTTTGTTTCTATGTTCTTTGTGCTTAGTTTTACCTTTCTCTGTGGCGTCATGATTATTTGAGTCAGCTGTTTCCCCATGTTTTTCCACTTCCCCTGATCACCTCCTATGTGTATTTAGTCTATGTGTTTTCATTCAGTCTTTCTCAGGTCGCCTGTGTTCCTTCCCTCCACGTCATGCCGGGTTCCATGTATTTCATGACTCGGTTCAGTTCATGTTCATGTTTTTCCTTACCATAGTTTCTCGCATGTTCCTGTTCAGAATCATGTTCATGTCCTTTGTCATAGTTATGACAGTTTAGTTTTTCCAGTTTAGGTTTTAGTTAAATTTTTTGCCCCTATTCGTTATTGCTTTATTTTGTATTCTTGTTTAATTACCCTGAATAAATGGCTTGCCTTTTGTTTGAACTCGTCTCCTTCCGTGTCCGTTTTTGGGTCCTCCTTCTCACTCCCCCTACAGTCTGCTTCCTCAAACTGTGACATACTTGAGTAAAAGTAAAGAAGTTTCTTCAGTACCGGCTCTGAAATGTACTCAAATTAAGAAAGTAAAATAGCAGCTCTACAATTCTACCTATTTTTGTGCTAAGCTAACTGAACCTTGTACTATATTAACGTAATAATAAAATAATATTAGTAGATGAGAAAACAAATTTTATTTTAGTCTAAATTTTAATCCTAATAAATGTACTTGAATCAGTTGAGTAGAACATGAGCACAGTTGTTCAGGCTCATTTTCAAACTCTACACTGACACTGTTGATGCTGTCTTTATACTAGACCCTATAAAGTTGTTATGAAGGTGGAAGTCAGTGAATGAATCTCAGCATCATGCACTTAACTTTAAATTCATCTCTGCTACACTTGATGTAACTCACTTCTTACTAGAGCTGGGCGATAGAACGATAACGATATGTATTGCGAAATAACTTTTTCTCGATAGAAAAATTAAACTATTGCGATAGACCTTGCTCTCTTAAAAAAAAAAAGAGAGAAAAGAACAGCCAATCCAAATTAAGTAGCGCAGAGCCGAACCAATCACAGCCGCAGCGTCACGTCACGTGACTTGTTACGTACAGCACAAGTGCCAAGCCGCACATGTGTAGTTGTTTGGGAAGCAGCCAGCCGGGCTGCCCAGGTAATGGAGGAAATGAGTGTGCCGACTAGAGAAAAATCAACCGAGAGCGTGGGTGACCAGGTTACCGAAGAGAAAAAGAGATGATGGTTCGAATGCCGGAGAGAATGTCGAACGGAAGGGCCATAGAAGTTCCGTAGTGCGAAGGTATTTCGTAGTGATGTGTCGGTCGCGAACGAAATGGCCGGATTTTTGACGTGAACGACGTGAGCCGGCTCCTTATCGCGAGCCGTGGGTTTTTTTCTTTCCTTCTCTCACCCTCTCTCTCGCACTTTTTTTCCGCTTCACTCCGCACGCGAGCCTTGTGCTTTGCGCTGGGAAGAGGGGGGAGGGGCGGTACTTATACTCGCAGTAGCACAGGAACAGAGCGGGAGGGAGAGAGAGAGAAAGAGAGCCAGGGACAACAGCATCACATTAGAAAGGTATAGTAATCATCCACAACTATTTTCAGTTGCGGATGATAAAGGATTCAGAAAGTTCAGAAGGCTGTACAACAAGGAGAGATTGAAAATTTCCTTTTAGTTCTCAGTTTATTTGATATTGACAAAAGTTAGTCAATTTTGTCTGTTCTTCTGTAAAACAAACTAAGATTTATTTTTAGAATTAATATTTTGTTTCTAAGTGGAATTGGCAATTTAGTAGTCTGTTTTGTTTGTTCTATTTTGAAACTTAAACGCTTTAGCGGCTGCCTTTTGTGTAGTTTGCAATATTTGCCTTTATTTATCTGAAAAAGTCTCATGTTTCTTAAGTACATCTACCCTGTTGAACTTATTATGGGAAATAAATATTAAAATCAAGACAAGCTGCTGATTATTTCACATTTTACTTGTGAGCAACGGCACATTTAAATCTTACAAATATAGTTATTTGGCTTATATCGTGATATATATCGTTATCGCCTGAAATGAAAAAAACATATCGTGATATGAAAAAATCTTATATCGCCCAGCTCTACTTCTTACCTTACCTTACCTAACGCAGTTCTTACCCTTAAATTCTAAGCTATCAACATGGTCATAGCTGAGGCTCTAAAAATTGACTAAGAAAAGTATTTTCAGTATTTTCTACTAAAATACTGAAATCTACAATGTTTTCATGACATGAAAGACAAAAAAGGCTCATAAACAACAAAACAACACAATTAAAACCAACAGCTCTACATTAAACATATATTAATTGTCATGATAGGGCAGAAGTACTTTGTTTCTTTTGTCACATTATTTACGATCCATTTCTCACAATAACCATACATAAAACTGCTGGTTTGCTTTTCCTTTAGGGCTTAGTCCTCAACAGAAACCAGTAAATGAAATGTAAAGATTAATGAGCGAGCCATAAAGCAGGGAAATGGTTACTCAGGTTGCAAAAGCAAACTTGGATACTGAGGTAGACTAATTGTTCACAGAAGATATTTTTGGTTTGCAAGTGCCTCTTTAGCTTGCTGCTACCAGCAGTGATGCCCTGTGGCTGTGCACATTCCTGGTCCAGATGAAGCTGTAAGTATTTCCCGCTGGTATTTGTATCTGCACTGGTGTTCAGTCTGATTCATTTTCTCTTTTCTTAATGTTCTTGTTGTCAGTCTGAGCTCTATATTTCCCACCATTTCTATCCATTTTTAGTTTAGTTACCCAGCTGGTAAATTATTATTCACGTCACAGCATGTTGTGTGGATGTACACTGCAATAATACTGTACAGTCATAACAAAACCCAACTGGCATACCTGGACTTGCCCCATGGCACACCATTTTGGAACCACTGTGTATAAATTAAAATCCTGTGTGCTGGGGCAATGATTTATGGCCTCTCATAGCTGATAGCTCTGACCACAAGCATGGATTTTCCACTCATTACACTGACATTCAAATTGGAAAGCTTCCATCATCTCTATGACTTCCAGGTATAATGATATATAAATTGTCATTACGTGAGCTTGACATTAAAGCCAATAAGACTGATGACCAGAAAGATGAAGCAATCATGCAGCCTTAGTTTAGTCTGCAGAGGCACCTCACTTCATATAACTGTCAAATCAAACCACCTCATTACTGAATATTTTACCATTTTGTAATTCTACAGCTGAAACACGTAATTATGGCATCAATCAATCAGTCGTTGACTGATCGGAGCTGGTGGTTCCACCCTCAGGGTCAGTCACTGTTGTTATGATTGTATTTGAACCAAACATCAGCCTGGAAACAGAAAGTGCCTGAACTGTCACATGTGCCTGTTACACTGCCCCTGCGGGTCAGCAGAGCTTAAAGGCCATAATAAATTATGATTTGTGTGCAATAACTCTTCCGCAGGTCTATGGGATCAATGCCTGCCTGAGAACAAACTGCTGTTAATTTGGAATGAAGTATTGATTTGAGTCACTCAACAATGCCAAAGGACTCGGCCGCTGCTATTTTTCATTTAAAAGCAGAAACTAACATCAGTGTTACGTTTCAGTCCATCACACTGGACTGTTTATTCACTGCATTTACTTCAATAACCAGAGATCATTTACATGTTTAAAAAAATGTGATGAAGTAATATGAAAGTCTAAAAGTTTAGGTGTTGGATTGTGATAAAAGGACTATATGGGGTAAATAAAAGCCATCTACTCACTAGAGAGCCACTTTACAGCATCACCAGTTTCATTTCAACAACCACAGTCAGCTTCTTGTGCAGCAGCCATGTGAATCTTTGTTTCGATTTACCTTTGTGACGCTTATTGTAATTGTCATTTGGAACCGTGTGATTTTATCATCTTGCAAATTCTTAGCCAAACAAGAGTGGAAAGTGGATTAGTGTTAACCTGCAGACAGTATAACAGTTATGTAAGTTATGTAAACTTTAAGCTCACTGTCTTCATCTTTATCCATCACTCACTCATAAACAGGTGTGACACCAGGTTAGGATTGTCGAGTCATTAGTCAGTGAGAATCCTGGATAAATCTTTATAGATCATAGCACAGGGAGCTGACGACTGCTTATTCATAGACTTCTACAAAACCAGAAGTCTAACCAGAGGATTCGCCCCCTGCTGGACATTAGAAAAAAATACAGGTTCAAGACACTTCCACATTGGCTTCCCTTTTCAGCGTGTGATCTGACCCCACACACTTGTTTCTTTACAGGAGTAAGGAAAGCCAGATGTTACCCAGGTTAAAAGCTGCCAGTGATTCTTGGTCTTTGTCTGTGTGATGCTGCTGCTACAGCCCAATTTTTTGAGTATTTAAGCAGAACGAGAATGTTTGTGTTTGTATGATTTATGCTGGTTTTGATGTTTTGTAACTCTGATTAAAAGGTGTTTTTGTGCGTGTGGAACTGGAATCCTTTTTGAAGTATCGACTTTCAAGGCTTTTAGTTCTAACCCCATCTGGATGCTTAGCACTGTAGCTTTTTCCTCAAAAAAAAAAAAAAAAAAAAAAAAAAAAAAGGTTAATTACTCACAATTCTTCCATTTTGTTGATCCATAGTGCTCAAAAAAACATCAGATACTGTGTGCAGATATCACAGGATTTAGCTGACTGCCTCTTGAATGTAATGCATTTCGAAGTTCACTGTGCAGAGGCCCAAATAAATCAAAATAATTAACACAGTAATTGATCTGATAAATTTTCCTGCAAAAAGGAGACAGTTCTGCTGTATCTGCAGAAATGTGCAGCGGCCCGGGCCTGAGGAAATCACACAAAGGGAGGTCTTGCATAAAAAACAAGCATATCGTGCCAGAGGATAGGGCACTTTTACAGGACCACAGTATTTAATGAGAGACTGAAACACGTCAGTCAGATGCAAAAATTAAAGAATGAATGACACCTCCTGTGAAGCAGATAATGATCTTTCTCAAATGCGAAATTATGACTGTAAGGTATGAGCAGCCCAGTGTTAATGAGGATTTGTTGTTTACTGAAAGAAAGTCAGAGTTTGAAAGAGACAATGTGACAGTGACTGACACAGTTTATCTATCAGTGAATGATTTTAATACTTATTCCTGTCAGCTTCCATCCTCTGGGCCTGCTTTTGGAGAGTGACCAGACAGGAAGCGAGGGGCCTGTTCACAAATAAGCACTAATATTTATTATAAAAAAATAAATTAACAGTAAAAAAAAATAAATAAAATAAAAAATAAAATCTCTCTTAACAACTCATTTTCTACTTTAACATGAAACAACTTCACTTTGGTTACCAAAACGCGCTTTTTAGGCACACTTTGGGCTCCTTTGTACCATCTGAGCATCATTTAAACTGCACAGCCTGCCTGAGATTTCCCCTATAATTTCCTCTCCCCTTAAATAGAAAAGCCTCTTAATCACCTCTTCTAAACAACTGAAAACTTCTAACTTAATGTAATTACATATTCCCACGAGTGAAAATTATGTAGATAATTTTCTTTCACTGCTATTTCTCCAGAATTGCAAATGTAAACTTCTCTTATCATTATTAGTGTTTTCTGGGATTACAGCGTCTTGTGGTTATTTCTCAATCAAATTCCCTCAGAAATAAGAAAGTGGTAGTTTCATGAATGTCACAGAACACCTGTCTCCATTCTTTGTCAGTTACTTTTGTTCCTGACTCTTCTTCTACCTAAAAGTTACTTCTACCTTCTTCTTCTACCTATCTAAAAGTTTGTATAAACTGCTAATTGTGATTTTTACCTTTCAGTTTGTTTTATTTATTATTGTGAAGGTCTCTGATTTTGTTGTGGGATTTGGGGGATTTTGTGAAATATAAAAAAAAAAAAAAATCATCACTGATATTTTGGAAATCTTTTGTTCTGTTTTTGTTCTGTTTTGTCTTTTGTTTGGTTTTAAATTCTCTGTTATTTTGAGGCATTTCGAGGTTTCAGGTCTGCATATATTTTAGTACCTGTCATGCCTCTGAGTCTTTGACCCAGTGTTTTACGTTTTTGGACTTTGAGCTTCTATTTATTATCAAGTGGCACCTCTTGTCCTGTTTTCCCTAAAAAGTTTCAGCCATGCACCCTGGTGTGTTTTTATAGTCTTTGTCTCCTCTCAGTTCTTTGCTGTGTTATACTGACTGTTTGTACTGTTTTGTCTGCCCATGGGTTTCATCGTTGTGTTCTTCCTGTCTGGACTTCAGCTGTACAAAATATAGTTTTTGTTTGTTTTAAATTAAACCAATTTAACTCCATTTTGTTCTCGAAACCAACAAGACACTCTTTACATGACAGAACCATTTTTATTTCCTCCCCTGCATCATTGTAGTGATTGTCTTCACCTGTGTTCCCTGATCGTGTCGTTATGTTCCCCTACCTGCTTGTTGTGTGTTTTTGTGGGTTTTCTGCCACTCTGTTTTGGATTATGAACACGAATAAAGGCTCATCTCTTGTTCTGAACTCCGCCTCTCTTTTTTGTATTCGAGTTCTGACCTGCAAAATATGACAATTATCCTTTTAAATATTTTCTTTGTTCCTGTGTTAAGCATCTGATAACTACATTCACAACAAGAAAGATGCCACAATTACAGTTTTAACAAAGTGCTTCATAACAACAACATCACAAGCAATCAAAGCACAGCAAAGGAAAAAACACCTCATGTCAGCTGCTTTTGATTAACACGGACATATGGGAAGATTTAAAATGTCTCCTGGCACAGGAATGACCCTGAACCTCAGTGCTAGTAAGTCATATGCATCACAGTTCCTCTGTGATGCATCACCGTTTCTCCCCTCTCAGAACTCACACTGCAGCTTCATGCTGTGTTGTTAATGACCTGCAGTCTTACTGCACAAATTTAAAGTTTCATGCTGCATCTTATTTTAAATCCAGGAGCGCATTAAATATATTTAATGTCATGATAAACAAAATTAAGCATCAATGATAATAACAGAGCCCGAGTCCATTAAAAAAACAGTTTGGTTTGTTGCAGGGATATAGAATATAATTCAGGTCTGACCAAAGAGCAGTCTTTTGTGTATTTGGGGGTTTTATGTTGTTTGAGGCTGGAATTATGGCTGCTGTCGGGGAAAAAAATCCTGTTAGTGTCCAGTAACACTTTATTTTCACTCCACATGCTTCACCATGGCTAGCTGAAAGTGAAAGTCTTCTACAGAGCAGACCGTTCACAAAAGGGCAGAAATGACAGCAACTTGAGGCTCTCTTTTTTTAAAAAAAACAAAATATAACATGCACATAAAGCTGCCTTTTTGCTTCAGCCTCCATGCATCTGTTAAGCTCTTTAATAGACTGCAGGGGGGTGAGGCTCTCCAAGAATGCTATTTGGCTAGCTAGCTTAATTTTGTGATTTTTTTTTTTTATTATTATTTTTTATTTTACAGTGTGACTGAGGTATGAGTAATTTTTTCTCTTACATACTTGAATACAACTGTGATTAAGAAGGGTGTGCAGTTAATAGGAGACCTTCACTCCAAACTTAACAGTGATAAGTGGGCCTGTCACCATGCTGCAGTGGGCTGCCAGCGGTGTTACTTCCTGACTTTTGTACAATGACCTTCAGGTTAACAGCTATCCACATGGAGCATCCAGTAAGAAAAACATCAAATAAGAGATGATTTTACTCAAAGTACTCTAAACTTTGGGTAACAATGTCCATGATCTTTCTAAAGAACTGAAGGGTCATTTTGTTAATGCATTTCCCCAACAGTTTAATCCCCTGAGAGCTACGAATGTCTGTGTATCCTCTAGGCATCATGATTGTCGCTTTGAAACATCCATCAGGTGTTAAATTATGTTAAAGTAAAGTTTAAACTGGGACCAAAAAGCCAAAAGACTAAGGCTACGTCCACACTAATGCATTTTCGTTTGAAAACGCATCATTTTCTCTCCGTTTTGACCTCCCGTCCACACTGAGACGGCGCTTTCCTCAAGGAAAAACGCAGCACTTTGAAAAAGCTCTCGAAAACACATACATTTCAAAACGCAGCTGTCCCGTCGCAGTGTGGACTAGGGCTGGGTATCGTCACTGATTTCTAGAATCGATTCAATTCCGATTCACAAGGTCCCGAATCGATTCGATCCACGATTCGATTTAATTCGATTTGATTTAAATCTGGGAAATTTTGACAGTCAGAAATATTGTAATTCAGATCAGTACATTTACATATTTGTGTATCAATAAAAAGGAAGCTGACACACGCAAGAGCGTCACAGCAGATGCCTTTGTGTTAAAGTAGCTGAAGATAAAACACAGAAAAACATGAAGGTGGTTTTCCTGGCCTGGGATTTTATAAAAATATTCTGCAGTACATCAAAAACGAAAGAAAACCATTAATCAACATATGAACGTTATACCTCTGACGTTACAGCGGTTTTATTAGAGACACGGCTAAGCGTTTTGCATTTTGCATAATTTTAAAAAGTTCCAATTGGTTCAGTATTGAACGGCAGAAATTAGGTTTTCTTTTCGGAAGAATGTAAAAGGGGGAAAAAAAAACAGCGGCCGACAGCGCTGTGAACAACGGTAGACTTGTGCATAACAAGCAAGCGGATAATGCAGAAAAGAGATTTTTAGACGGGAAACTGTTCTTGAAGTACAGAGAGAGAGAGAGAGAGAGAGAGAGAGAGCTGTGCATGAAGTGTGATTTTATCGTGGTGGAAGCACGTGTCCGTGCCGTCAGGTGAGAAAGGCGACATCTCACTGATTCTGATCCGCGGGTCCGCGCTGTGTGTTTACATCTTTGTGCAGAATCTATGTTCCTGCTCTCATTTACTGTCTTAGCTGTTTGGTGGTTGTTGAAATTTTGTGAGGTTTCACCTGAGATTCTGGCATTTCCAGCAAAATAAATTTATATAAAAAAATCGATTCAGGATTTTAATGAATCGATTTTACGTTATCCAAGCCAGAATTGATTTTAATCGATAAATCGATTATAAAAACCCACCCCTAGTGTGGACACGCGAAACCGCAGACTTTCTAAAACGATGACGTATTTTAGTCATGTGATGCAGTCATGTGACCAAATAAACAAAGATAGCGGAGTGCATTATACAGCAGTTGTTTTGATTGCTCTCAATTTTGACTGCCCTAAAAAAGATGAATATCAGTTTGTACATGCTCCAGATAGCTTTTCTTCAAATTCTTTAATTCTCACTCGCTTTTGCGCATGCGCAGGACTGGAACGTAAGCTTTTTCATCCGTTTTAGTGTGGACGCACGACTCTGTGAAAACGACTGAAAACGCTAGTGTGGACGCACGACTCTGTGAAAACGACTGAAAACGCTAGTGTGGACGCGGAGCGTTTTCAGGTGAAAACGCCGTTTTCAAATCCATCCGGGCTAGTGTGGACGTAGCCTAACTGATTCAAGAAATAAAGACAATCCACTGCATAATTCAAAATAACTAGCAAATTTGACAATACACAGGTCAAACAATAACTGTGTACAAAATCAAAATATAGATATAGAAGGTTTAATACCCAGTGAGTTGCTTCATAAAGTCTCTCGTGACACAATGATGACTTCGGTTTTTTATCCCCACATTGCTGTTGTATGCTCTGCTGTGCTATAGTGGCTTATTTCCACAAGCTGATCGATAATCAGCCTTCACTCAGCTGCATAGGGAAGATTAAACAATTTGCATTGACTGTTAAAAAATGTAGCATAAGGAACACAGGATGTGCATCACACATGTCAACAAACGTATGGAAGATGAACACAGTGGTAAGGTCAGTATTAAGCGTTCAGGTTTAACCTTCAAATGTAAAAATATATACGATGGTGAGATTTATACACACCACATTGGCAACGTTTATGCAAAGGTTCAACGGCATTCAGACACTCCTCTAAAAAGATATAGGGAACATACTAATATACATACGTATTTACACCATGATCTTTATCTTTGAATAGTCCTTAAATGAAGCTTTCCAAGACAGCCCTACACCATCATTCAAATCCTTCTTTCCTCTGTTATGTCTCAAAGTCATTTTCATCTTGCTAATTTTTGCCCTAATGAATTTTTCCCACTCCGCTCTGCTGTTTGTGACACATCAGTCTACATTCTCTGACGTGCAGAATTCATAATTAGGATGCTCGGGCGCAGCTGAGGGAGATACTAATTTTAAAGTCATCTTCATCAAAATGGCAACACGTTTTTTAATTAAGCAGGCCAGTATCAACTTCACAAACTCTCAAGAGAAATGTTAACTCAATGAGCTCTATTCATTAAACACACATCACACTTAATGCTCAGTACACAGGCATTCACTTGATTCTTGAGTTGCTTTAGCTTCGGTGTCATGTTTTTATTTTATTTTGTGGCATTTTGCACCTTTATTTAACAGTGCAGCAGTGAAGAGTAGACAGGAAGGAGGAGAGCAAGTGGGAAGGAAGGCACGCAACAAAGGGCTCAAACCCAGTCCACTGCATTTCAGAAATGTGGTATCACCTGTTCAACCAGTGAGCTAGTCTTGCACCTGTCAGGGTTTATTTTTTAAATATAAACACCCAAAAGACATACGTGACTTTATTCATTCTCATTTCAAGCTGTTAATCTGATGTTCCTGCCAGCAAATGAAGGTGTCCTGGTAATGCCTGCAGGACCCCCCGCTGTGGTGATGATTTCAACTCAATTTCCAAGCAACATTCCTGTGGTTCCCAGAGTAATGTGAGGCAATACAGTAGTTGGAGAATCTTTGTAATGGGGGCATCCAAAAATGGTGTGCATGGATACTGAAGCTGCAGAGAAGCTATTTCCTGTTTTTCAATTTTAATTTTATTTATATAGCACCAAATCATAACAGTTGCATCAAGATGCTTTATATTATAAGGTAAAGTCATCCATCCGCTTATCCAGGGCCAGGTCATGGGGGCAGCAACCTAAGCAGAGAAGCCTCCCTGTCATGGTCCTGGGTTGGTGACCCAGTGTTTTCTGTTTTACATTATTAATCTTTAATTTCTTGATGTGTTTTTGTTAGTTCTTAGGGTTTTGGTTCTTGTATTTAGTGTTTTGTTATATCTACCTGTGTCCTTCCCTGGTGCTCTGTTAGTGTCCCTGAGTTTGTGTTTGTAAGACAGTGTTAATTTCCTATTTTACTTTGAAAGTCTGTGTCTCTCATGCAGTGTTGGGTGTAACGCGTTACTAAGTAACGCATTACTGTAATTAAATTACTTTTCCACTGAAAAAGTAGAGTAACTGATTACTGTTCATTTTTAGGTATTTTAATTACAGTTACTTACAATGTACTTGCGTTACATTGTAAAATAATTAAACTTGCTGAATATCATTATTTAATTTCAAGAATTTATCTTCTAAAGGTAAAAGTAAACTCTGCCGCTTTAACATCGCTGTAGTGCAGCTGCACGTCATTTCGCGCCAGTTTGCTGCATAGTCGTATTCTAAAGCGGAAGATGTCGGACTCGGCTGAAGCGAGTGGCTATTTTATGAAATGGACATATTCTCTTCACTTTTCTGAAACAAGCAGACAAGAACATTACAGTAATATGTAAAAACTATCGGCCGCTGTTAATAGCATGTGTAATCTACTGAAGCGCCTGACACGAGAGCATAGACGAACACTTCTGAGTGATCATTGTTCATCATCCATGGATAACGCCGCGGCAACTCCTGCTAAGCAGACAAAACTTGATTTTAATTCAGCACAGAAAGTGTCTGAAGGTGAGCTTAAAAAAATGATTGCAGGCTACATTGTGGAAGAGATGCTACCGCTGCGTACTGTAGAGTCTCCGTCTTTAAAAAAAAAATTATTTATTATTTAAAGAGTTTAATTTCTATTGTTTGTCCACTCAAGGTTTATAGGGATTTTAAGAAGTATTTAGTTAAATTACTTATTGAGTAATTAAGTTACTTTTCAGACACAGTAATTAGATAAGTATTTTAAATACAATATTGATTAAGTAATTAGTAATTAATTACTTTTTTAAAGTAACTTACCCAACACTACTCTCATGTCTAATTAGGTTCAGCTGTGTCCTCCTCTGGTGTGTCATTCCCTTGTTACCTTGTGTGTTTATATAGTATGGTTTCGCCCAGTGGCGGTCTTAGCCTGTTTGGCGCCCTGGGCGAACACTCCCTCTGACGCCCCCCCCCCACCCACCCACACACACACACACACACACACACACACAACATATTAAGGATTGTACATTAACATAAAACTGTTGTACACACACACATATGAAGACAGAGAGAGTATGCATAGTATGCAAACGGCTACCAAACAGCCATCATAATTCGTCATACAATGAGAACAGGACAAATCAACATTTGACACTGACTAATTAATATTAAAATCTGTAACATAATGTATTGTTTGGAGTTTAGTCTGTTACTGTTGCTATTTTTACCATTTCTTCTTGGAGCAACTGTAACCCACATAATTTCCTTAGGGATTAATAAAGTATTCTGATTCTGATTGTTTCAGGATACATGACCTGCTGTTATCCAATGACACATCTGCTTACCTGTATCTTTTGCTCGTTTCTCCTCCTCTTCTTTTCTCTTTTTTCTAAACTGAGGACCTGATGGCTTTGAACTTTTCTTGTCCATCTTCCATTGGTTTTAATTTTGCACTCCAGTATGAACACCCATCCCTCAACCCGAGGATCACCACAACATAATCTAACAGACCTACACCTTAGTTCATAGATTCACTTTGTCTAGGGTGCATTTCTGAGATTTCACATAACCCAGGATTCAAATCATGAATACATAATGGGCTTGGATTTACAACATTATAAATGAAATGTGCTCTATTTGGAAGCAGCAGGGCCCCCTCCCCTTTCGATGGGTTGTGTGTGAGACTTTAAATCATCAAACTGTAAATTTTAAATTTTAAATTGTTATTGATCCCTTTACCCCGAGTCCTAAAGTATATATTTATTTTCTTACTCTTCTTATATTTATTGTTTGTTTACTTGCACTGCTGTAACTGGAGCCTCGTCGTCTTGTCTCTCTGTATACTGTACTGTATAAAGTGGAGATGACAATAAAGTTTACTTTGACTTCGGCAGCAAGCAGGCACACCGAGGGCTCTCGCGCTCTCGCGCTCACTTTTCATGTTTAGAATTTCGAAAAAACATCGGTGCATATTATAAGTCTGTATTATAATGTCTGGTGTTTTCGTGTTTGTTTTTATTTTGTTTTATTTTGCGAGTTGGTTATTAGATGCCACTCCAGCCGGTCAGAGAATCCCCCCTCCTCTCTGCGCCGCAAGCAATAGGCGCACCTCGCAAACGAAGGGCGCCCTTACTCCCAGCAAATGGGCGATAGAAAACCGATCGGTGCCTATGCCATTCCCAATATGCGCTGGCTGATGTCGGGGCAGCATGAGTACGAGCATTTTTTTTTTTTTTTTTTGCCGATGCCCGTGATGCCGCCCTGGGCAACCACCCGTGTCGCCCGTATCTAAAACCGCTACTGGTTTCGCCTGTGTTCATTGTCGCTCCGTCTGCATTAACTGGTGTTCCCGGCGTCTCTCTGCTCTTTATCCAGTGTGTCTCCGTATATTATGATTTCAGGTTTGGTTTCTAGTTTTCCCAGTTTAGTTTATGTCTAGCTCATTCCTCATTTCCTGTTTGCCACTTTGCCACTCTGTAAATAAAGCTCACTTGCAGCACAGCTTTTGCCAGTTTTTGGGTCCACCTTCACAACACCAAACGACTGCTGCCGCAGCCGTGACGCTCCCTCTCCCCGGCCACCTTCTCCAACTTGTCCAGGGGAACACAAAGGTGTTCCCTGGCTAGCCGAGAGATATAATTTCTCCAGCGTGTCCTGGGTCACCCAGGAGAAGCCCAGGAGGCATCCTTGTCTGATGCCTCAACTACCTCAATTGGCTTCATTCGATGTGGAGGAGTAGTGGCTCTACTCTGAGCCCCTCCTGGGTGGCCAAACTCCTCAACCTATTTCTAAAGGAAAAGCCAGCCACCGTTCAGAGAAAGCTAATTTCTGCCACTTGTATCCATGATCTCATTCTTTCAGTCAGTACCCAAAGCTCGTGACCATAGGTGAGGGTTGGGATGTAGCTCGACTGGTAAATTGAGAGCTTCAATTTTAGGCTCAGATCTCTTTTTACCACAACGGACTGGTACAGCATCAGCATCACTGCAGCCACAGCACCAATCCGTCTGTCAATCCCTGCCAGGCGTTCCCAGCACACCCTCACTATACATTTAGGCGCCCCAGGTGTGTCCAGCATCCTCCCCCGCCACCTGATCCAACTCACCACCAGGTAGTGATGACCTGACAGCTTAACACCTGTCTTCACCCAAGTCTCCAGAACATACTGTCGCAGATCTGTTGATGCAATTACAAACTCAATCATCATTCCCCGGCCCGTAAAGACCCTACAATAATACAGAGATAAAAAGAGAAAATCCCAGACAATCAGAAGACCTCCTATGAGAAAGCAAAAACGAAAGGGAAGGGAAAATTCCCTTTTAACAGGAATATATCTCCAGCAGAAACAGGATCAGGGAGGGATGGCCATCTGCTGAGACCGCTTTGGAGTGATGGGAGGAAGACAGGACAAAGACTCACTACAGAAAAGAGTCACAGATTTCTAATAGCCAATAATTAAATGCTGAGAGTTGTATAAATATATGGGATGTCCCAGCAGCCTAGGCGTAAGCCTTAACTATAAGCTTTATCAAAAATGAAAGTTTTAAAAACACTTCCCTGTTGTTGTTGTTGTTGTTGTTGTTTGTCTGTTCTGTCAACATAAGTCCCCAAGGCCCGCACAGGGCACAAAGTGTTCAGCCTCTGCTGCGTCTCTGAGAATGGAAGGGGGTGAAAAGCCAGGAGCTCTACTGTAGAGCACCTGTATGATGTTTCCAACACTTTAGGGACAAAGGCTGGGTTGGGCCTCAAACGCGCTTTATTGAGTCCCGGGGCCAGCTGTAGACAAGAGGGGCGCTCCTTCCCCCGCCGGGGCAGGGGAGAGGAGACACTGAACCCCCCGTGCTCCCTCCACAGGAGGGAGGAGAGTTGGGTACCCGGAGGCGCACGGGCAGTGGTCAGGGCGAAACAGCCAGCCCACGCTTTCGGGTAAGGTTCTCGTGGAGGGCCGGGACCGGTAGTTGCCGGACGGGACCCCGGCGCCCGCCTCCAACGAGCCACTGTCCCGACCCCTGGGACGGTGGCGGGAGACCCTCGGCTGGAGGCTCACGGATGACGGATATCACTCATAGCAGTAGCGGCCGACAGGCAGGGGTCTTGACTGTTCATTACTGCTACTCTCAGCCTCCTTTCCGGGACTTTCTCTGGCATCAACGCACAGTGTGGGCATCCCTGAGGGTCCGCCAGTGAAGTCTGAGCATGCTTGGCACCCATACAGGCGATGCACATTGGATGAGGGTCCCTGCCCGAGATGGTGGCACGGCATGATGCGGGATACAGCCTCTTTGGCCATCGGTTCCGACCCTTTGGCGGGGGTAGGAGTCGTAGATATGGTTAGCGGAAAGGGGTGAGATTAGGCTACACCAGGATCGTCGCGACACGTTAGCCCATACATAGCTAGGACTACCAGCTGGAGTTAAATCCGAGCTAGCCGCCGCAGGACTCAGCTCGTCGTGACACGTTAGCTGCACTCCGCTAGCCAATATCGTTAGCAACTTAATGCTAACCGAACCCTAGGTCGACTAACAAGCTAATGCTAGTGAGATGATAATGTGGTTTGTGGCCTGCTAACAAGTTAATGGTAGCCGGACACGGAATGAACAGCTCGCCGTAACGCGTTAGCCCGAGTTATACAATGTCAGCTACCTCACTAACTAAAACAAGGAATGGCTGGAACAGCTCGCCTGACGCGATTGCTGTTCCACAGTGTAACTGTAAGTACACTTCTTTCGAAGGACTTACTCAGCACGATCCAAACTGGAACTGGAAAAACTGCATTCGGCGACGTACACCTACACGGGATGCCTGAGAACTGTTAAGCAGCTAATCAAGTTAGCCAGGATGCACTGAGGGAGCTCAAGTAGTTTCTCACGGGAAGAAAGCGAGAAAGCGAGAATGAGTTAGGAGGAGCTGGTCGGCCGTGTTAGAATGAGGGGGCGGAGCCCTGAGCACCGCTCGACAGGTCTGTCATAGACAGACGTGGTGTCATTAGAGCTTCCATAGTTGGTCACGCAGAGGCGATTCCCATAGTGAAATGCTGAGCGAAGTTAGAAAAAGAACAAGGAGTACGACACATGGGGACAGTATTTAGAACAATACAGTAAAACAGGGGTGGCAAACTCCAGGTCTCAGGAGCCGGTGTCCTGCAGCTTTTAGATGTGTCTGTGATCCATCACATGTGATTTCAATGGCTAAATCACCTCTTCAACATGTTTTGAAGTTCTCCAGAGGCCTGGTAATGAACTAATCATTTGATTCAGATGTGTTGACCCAGGGTGATATCTAAAACCTGCAGGACACCGGCTCTCGAGGCCTGGAGTTGGCCACCCCTGCAGTAAAATGACACGCCACAATAACAACAGGAAACGCAACGAGATAATAAACTTAAAGTTCAGCTGACACCACTCTGAGGCTTGATTGACAGCCACAAGTTTATAGGTGAACAAGAGAAGTACATGATTTGGGGATCAAAATGGTTTCATAATGGCATCCAGACTGTGAATGTGTGGAACCTCATAGAGACTGTGAGTGTTTTTTGTGCCTCTGGGCTACTGTAAAGACCTCTTGTGCTGTTAGTCATCCTAGAATTGGATGATTTTTTTTAAAAACTGTGGGATAAAGTGAAATAAGAACAGGGCAGCTGTTTGTTTCAAAAGCTTTTAAAAACAACTATTTTATTTTCACTTTATAAAATTAATTTACTTAATTAAAAAAAAGTAGAAATGATGTAAGAAATGCTGAATATTTAATTTAATTCTGATTCAAACCTCTCAGGCAATGAAGTATTAAAGGAAAATGTTTGAGCAAAGTCTACATCACACATTAGCCAACTTGTATTTGTGTGCACACAAATATATCATTGTGTTGCTACCATATCGTTGTCACGTTTGGTGGCGAGGAGCATGACTGAAGCATTATCTCAGCATAAAAACATTAAACTTGTGACAGATTTGAATCATTTTTTTTGTTGTTGTTTATGTGGCAGAGGTGGAGTTTTGGGGCTTTTTTTCCTGGGCTCTCGATGATGTGCACTAACTGATTACCAGAGCTCCAATGGCCCTGAGCAACAGTACATCCTTCTAGCAGATTGATCAGCAGCTTCAACACAATCAGCAGGTTACCTCCTGGCTCACCTGGAAATCATCGAGCTCTGCAGCTATTGCTCATCTGTGTGACAAACATCATATCAATCCCATGCTTTCATGATGAGCAGGGGGGGGGGCAATTCAGGTGATTTACAGACACTGAGATGGATGTGAGGCACATTTTTACCCGTGTCTTTGCCCTCATCAGTCTAAAGGAACCCACTTTGTTTAGCTGGTAACGTCAGATGCTGACATGAAAATAACATGTAAGCACTGAATGTGATGGACCTCTGAAGATGTAGTTGGCAAGTTTGCTTTGATTTGTAGGAAATGTTTCATGATTTAAGATCCAGTGATTTATTAGATACAGACATGAGAGGCATGAAAGAATTTGTAGCTGATCCCCTATGTTTCTTTGCATTTGCATCGCTGTGTAGACGCCTATAGATGTGTTGAACATCTCACTGTATAACCAGCACGAGTTGTTCAGTACAGACATGCACTCAGTGTTATTTCCAGTTTAGAGCAAGACTCACCGTCAAATGTTTCTTGAATGCAGTGAGTGATGTGTGTAGGCACCAGAGATGAGCAGTAACGCGGTAAAAGTAACACGTTACTGTAACCCAATTACTTTTTTCAAGTAACAAATAAAGTAAGGGATTAATATTGCAAAAAAGTAATTAGATTACTGTTACTTTCCCGTAAGCACGTTGCGTTACTGCGTTACTGAACCGTGATTTTGTTTGTGAGAGTGTCTCATGACAATGATGTATGTGTGTGCGACGTCTGTGGTAGCGACATACATGTGTAGATCAACAATACTGTGGAGTGCGGGAGAGAGTACGACCATGCAGCATTTAAAGCTTGAAAGTACTTACATTACTTTGAGTTTGATTCCATAAAAAGTGACAAAAACATTAGCGTCCGCTGTACACTCTGCATGGGAAGAAAACTTCTTTCTACAGCGAAAACAAGGGGCCCCACTCCTGCTAAACCGGTGAAAATAGATTTAAGAGCGACAGGACTTTGTGTCGCTGAATCTTTGATTTTATCTATTTTTTGCTGTGTTTTACTTGCATCTATTTGAAAGAGTGAGTGTAAACACAAAAAATTATTTTATTTTGTATGCTGGAATATGCAGAAAATCGGTTTAAATGTTAATGAATTTCTTCAAGTCAGAGAATGTTGCATATAATTTCATCTTTGCTTGATGCAATGTGCATAAAATTAAAAGATTAAAACTATTTCTAAAAAGAGATTTTTTTCATTAAATTCAATTTTATATGATGGATTATGCAGAAAAAATAGAATAAGGCTGAAAGGTCTATTGTTTTATTACATATTCAGGTTGTGTATCATGTTTTTAAAAAAGAACTAAATAATAAAATAACTAATTACTTTTGAAAATAAGTAATCAGTAAAGTAACTGAATTACTTTCTTGGAGAAGTAATCAGTAATTAGTAACTAATTACTATTTACAAGTAACTTGACCAACACTGGTAGGCACTGTAATTTAATTCAAATGAATTCAAATGCCTCTAACTTGATGCCTTGGTAATGTTCAACCTAAAAAACTCCAACATGTTTCAGTATATGAGCTTTCATCAGAGAGCTGGACACATTTCCTGAAAACATCAGTTTTTTAGTTCCATCAACAACAAACTTCAGTGAAATATTCCTCTAGTAGTTTTTTAATAATAGGAATCTTCACACTTGGACATAGTGTAGGAGTCTAAAAACATCAGAAAATATTGTGGGATATTGTGGGTCAAAATTACACTTTTTAGTTTTGTTTTTGTTTTTTTCTCAGTGTATGTTGACAGCTGAAAAATTAAACCCACACTTCAGTGCAAACAAATACAATACTTCTAATGTCCAAAATTTCCCCATAGACTCCCATGCTAATGTCCAGTATGCCACAAAAGTTTCAGGCTCTATAAAAAGTTCCCCCTGCAGACCTCTGAGGATTGCTGAAGCCACCTGGATACAGAATTAGCTCTGTGGCCACTTTGACTGACAGGTGTGCAGACACGAAGCTGGAGCAGATCGGTGTCACTGAACTGGACCTCTTTACTGTGATTTTGCAGTTTGTGCCCTTTGGAGCATTTAAAATGCGTTTTCTGGCTGATATTAGGCCATGCAGTGTGGTACAGACCATCCAAAATGCCCGTGCTCCAGTTTGGTGAACAATTTCACTATTCAAATAAGATTTAAAGCTCTTTTCATTATCTTTACATTAAACTATAATAGCCAAACAACAGCTGTAAACGGTTATTCCAGCTGACCTTATGTTATTTATGCCCGCAGTGCAAACACTGTGTTTCAGTTCAGAGCAGCATGACTGACTGGAGCATCGTGCCCTCTTCTGGCAAGCCGCTCTCTGTCCCTGACGGAGATGATCTATTAACCTTCACGCTGCTCGCACAGTCTTCACTGAGGCTTTCATCTGTTTAATTTTGTACTTTTCTATAATAAATACAACTTGAAGCATTTCTCTTCATCATTCACCACATTATTGTGCTCTGTGGTTTTACTTCACTATGTCTGAAAACCAAATATTGTACTTTTCAATTTTACTTCTTTTCTTCTGTTTTCGTTCTAGGTTTCTGAGTAAGATTTTAAAGGTAAAGTCTGTCATTTTTTTAGATTATTTAACAAAAAAAAAGTTTTGTACTCATAAACATAACATAAACATAACAAACTGATTAATGAGTAATTTTATCTTCCTACAAACTGATGCCTTCTCATAATTTTAGAATTAATCCATTAATAATACAAAGGATTCGGTGCCAGTTTGCAGAAGCTGCCGTGCTGCTCGCTATGTTGAATACAGTGGCCAAGTTGGACTTTGCCGTTCTCCCTGAGTCTATGTACATGGCTCCAGACTGGCCACATACAAAGTACAACAGAGAGAAGAGAACTCGTAGGCGTGAAGGCAAATTTTAATTAATGTCTGCACCTTCAGACTCAAGATATGAAGGCTCATACCTATGTTTTATCATCTGAGAAAAACACAAAAAATGTGACAAATAAATAAATGCCATCCTTTTCATCCTCACCTCGAGCCTCATCTTCTGAAGGGCTAACACTTGAAAACTTGCATAAACATGCTTATTTATTCCTGTTACAGTTGCAGATCCCCTTATTGTCAGCAGATTAGACATGTGACACTCCCATCTGTGGATATCTGACAAGCTAAACCCTCTGATAAACAGTTCGATTACGTTCTCACATCGTATGAGAGTTTATCCGTGCCATAGTCCAACAAAGGTAGCCCTTTTTTTCCACCTGTACCTACTCAGGTCGGCTCAACTCGACTTAACTTGGTTTTTAGGGTTTTCCAATAAGTGGTAGTACCAGATACTTTTTTAGTATCTACTCGGCCGAGGTTCCAAGCGGTCTGAGGCGATCTAAAAATAGACTGCATGCTACCAGCAGACTGACAGCACACACTCAATACTGATGAATGGCAGCCAGAGCTTTTTGTCCTACAGTGGCCACTGTAGCTTGAAGTGGGAGAAGTAAGAAAACAGAACTCAGCTGGATTCAATCTGCAGTTTAATGAAGCTTATGTGTAAGTTCAATAAAGAAGATCTGTAATCACAAGTCTGCCTGCTCTCCTGGATGTTCGGCTGCTACTCTGTTCTTTATCACTTCTTTATTCTTCACTGTCAATCTCAATACTGACATTACTTTAATCCCATCATATTCTGAGCCAATCAGCCTTCACGCTTCGTGGTTTATATCTGGGTTCTCTATCATTCTCCCTTTCAGACTCTTTTTTTTTGTGCAGCCCTCCTCCTCCCCACCTCCAGCATCACTCAAATCAGTCAGAGCTCCATCCAAGCCTCAGTATTCATCTTCACCACCAGCGGCGTCTAAACTCCAGGGGGGTCCTGTCCTCAATCCATTTTGCCGTGATGGTTCATCGGGATCTAATCACTAGATACATTAAGTTCTCCATCTCAGTAAATCATGTCAGTTCTTCCAAATGATCTCTCCTTATTAAACTAGTGGCAAGATTTTGCACACTGTAACTTTAAGTGCATTGATAATGCACTGTTTCTAAAATATCCGAACACAATTAGAGTTAAAGATTTTAATGGTAAATGGACAGATTCTTATATAGCGCTTTTATACTCTATCTGAGCACTCAAAATGATTTACACAACTATTATTTAGACTTAAATGCCATTTAAATAATGGAAGATAGGGAGATGCTGAATTTGTATTTATTAGATATTCATACAATTCTTTTTTTACTCTTTCTGTGCTTCTTTAATGATCTCAAATCCTCTCACATTCATCCTCTGACTGTTTGGATGTGTCCTTCAGAGTGCTGTAGTTATTATGCTGTTTATTTTTGCTGAATGTAAATGTGCACCCTTTATGAAGTCATTTTTCCAAGTTGTTTCTGCTTCTTTTGCTCCCTTTAGTAGTCGCCACAGTGGATCATCTGCCTCCATCTCACCCTATCCCAGCATCCTCCTCTGTTACACCAACCCTCTGCATGTCCTCCTTCACTACATCCATGAATCTGCTCTGTGGTCTTTTCCTCCTGCCTGGCAGCTCCATTTTCAACTTCCTTTGTTCAATATATCCTAATCCCACGGACAAAAGGAAAACTCCAGGAGCAGTTTTAATAATAAAAAGTGTTTCACTGCACTGTGTGGAAGAGGAAAATACAGAATAACACTCATGTCATGTTGATCCTTTTAAAAACACTGCACACACGTAATCTTATTTTTTAAGAGAAAGTTAAGGATGATTTTATTTTCAGCTAAACCTGATTTAGTCTTTTTTTTCTTATTGTTTCCTCTGAGCCATGATTGGTTTTTTGAGGCCGCCGTCTCACATCCACCTCACTCTGCTCATTCATCATGTGGAAATTGAATTGTTCTCCGTGCCAAGATGCCACAGCGTACAGTCAGCCATTAGTTTTTAGCCCAACAGCTGGATGCTCCTGTAGCAAATTGCTGCAGACTGCCCTGGAACAGGCCTGTGATTTATCACCTCAGGGGAACCTGCTGGCTAAGGGGCCAGTCAGCCTCTGGGGGTACTAATCTTTCAGAGCTTCAGCGTATTGATGTTAATCTTTTCTTTTAGAATAGTTTTACTTAGACTTTTCACTCCTGCCATCGAAGTGAAAGCTCCACTTTGCAGGATTTTGTGTCGGGACTGTATTGACTACAAGTGGATGAATATTAAAAGCCAGAGCTTACATGAAATCCATTTTTCTGGGATAGTATTTACATGAATTTATGACTATTTGGTTTTTAAAAATATGTCATAATAAAGTACCAGTAAAGAAATCACTGTTATCATCCTGAAACCCTCACTAATAAACCCAAAATTTGTAAAAGAGTCTGAAGTTTTGTATTTCTGGTTCTCTCATCTCAAAGTCAGTGGATCTCCTTCATGGATTTGTGGTCAGACGTGTGAAATAAAGTCTGTTGTTAACACAAACTTGCTGATATTTCTCTATCAAATCAAATGTCGGTTACTTCCTGTTTTGGTCAAAATGGCTGCAGCTTGTGGATTTACGGTGCAGGAGAAGCTGCACATGTTGTCATATTTACAAAGTCCTAAATTTAGATTTTGGATTTTCCTTTAAATATAGACAGATCTACTCAAGTCCTGCATTTGTGCAAATTAATGTAATTTTAAGGACATTGTCTGAAGAGATTGTAAAAGACATTGCTGCACAGCAAAGATGACACAGTTACAGAGCCATTCATACCCACAATCAGACTGAACAATTGCTTTTTCCTCAGCCCTGCTATGGACCAGGCCAGAATACAATACAATAGCTTTGTAATACTTAAAATATCCTTGCAGTACAACACACTGTTCTGTAGACATTATCCACTATTCATTTTTACAGCAGACGCTGTTGCACATGGCACTTTACTCATCCTGCTGAACTGTTGCATAATATTATTGTATCATTATTGCAGTCTGTGTTATTACTGGTGTTATTTTGCTTTTTTATATATTATTATATGTATTAATATTAAAAGAATCCTACCAATGGCTGCACAAAGATGGACTGTAAGATGGCACAGAGACACTAATCATGGCAGCACAGGAACAAGCTCTCAGCCCAAGATACATATAGGCTGGGGTCTACCACTCCAGGCAAGACCCCAGGTGCAGGCTGCATATAACAGCAGGATGCAAGATGTTAGCAGGCAGGGCTTACATTGAACGCCATAACCAAGTGACTGGCATCATATACAGGAACACTTGTGCCAAGTATGGCATGGAAGTCCCGAGGTCAAAATGCGATAGGGTTTTTAGGTTAGCCCTCTTGGGTGGTTAATGACCACCCTGAGCTGAGATCCTGTGAGACTTCCAGATATAGATGGACAAACTGGTGATGGCTAACAGTAGTTGTGGACAAGCAGAGGCAGATGCCTGTAGTAATAGATGTAGCTATACTGAGTGATAACAACATCGGGAAGAAGGAACATGAGAAGCTGGAGAAGTACCAAGGGCTGTGAGAAGAACTCGAGAAGAAGTGGAGAGTGAAGGTAACAGTGGTCCCTGTGGTAATCACAGCACTCGGGATAGCGACCCCCAAACTGGGTGAGCAGAACCGTCAGACATCTCTGTCTAGAAGAGCGCAGTCCCAGGAACAGCAAAGATACTGTCACAGTACTGTGTCTGACCCAGTGTTTTATGTTTATGGGTTTATTTATGTTCTTGGATTATTGTAATTCATGTTTTTTGCTTGTGTTTATTCTTAGTTCCTAGGATTTAGGTTTGTCATTTTTGCCTTCCCTATGTTCCTCGTCTAGTCACTCTTCCCTCCATGTTCCCTCTGTTTCCCCAGTCAGTAGCGTCTCTATGTCTCTGTGTCAAGTCAGCGTCTTTGTAAATGTTTCTGTTTTAGTTTGATAGTCCTAGTCCTGTGTGCCGTGTATCTAGTGTTAGTTCCCATTGTCACATTATGTCCAATTAGTCCCAGCTGTGTTTCCCTCCTGTTTCCAATTCCCTCGTTACTCCTTGTGTATTTAAGTCCTGTGTGTTCCTTTGCCCTTTGTTGTGTCGTACCACCCCGTGTGCTGTAAGTGTCTCTAGTTTCCTTGTTCCGTGCTCCTTGTGTTCTAGTTTCATGTTCCGGTTTTGTTTTTCGGTGAGTTTATTTTATGAAGAACTTATCCAGCAATAAAGCTGCCACTTTAAGTTTACAATCTGTGTATGAGTCGTGCGTTTGGTTCCTTCATCCTGCTTGCCACACTCATGACAGATACTGCCCAGGACTCTCAAGCTCCCAGACCTTTAGCAGAGGACCCGAGCAAGGATAAACAAAAACTGTCCAAACATCCATAATATACATTTGGCAATGACATAAAGATATATTCAATTTTATTCTCTACAGGTATTTTTCAAACAGGGATTTCATTTTGAAAAATAACTCCATCAATATTAAAAGGCAGAAAATCATCTCAAGCACTGGAAAGAGCATGCTAATGAAACAGGTGGCATTGTATCTCTAACCATGAAGAAGTGTTGGCCAATCAGAAGCCCACAAACATCAACTTAGTCTGACATCAAAAAAAGGTGATAAAGACGCACACCTTTCACATTGTGCCACAAAATCTGTTTTCCTCATTCACTCTCCACCATTGCACTATAATTATGTTGTTTTGCCTGTTCTCTAATACTGTCAATATAACTGTTTCAATTCTGCGTCTGACATGTAAATGCAGAAAAAGAGTTTTCAAGATTCTTCAGCCTGGCACAAGTTTTTCAAAGCTCCATTTTCACTGATCCAAAAATGCTGTTTACGTGCGGGTGAAAGCAAAACACACCAAAATACCCACGAACGTGTGGACTTTGCCATGAACAGATGAGTCTCTGGGCACACCTGATAGCTCCTTATCTCCTATTAGGGGCCTCGAGTGGACATTGGTGGAATAGCAACTTTTGCTGGCTTCACATTTCTGCTGCATAGGTTGCCTCTTGCCCACACCCCACAGTTTTTAGCCTTCATCCATCCATTCAAACTAATATCCAGTTCAGGGTCGCAAAAAGCCCGCGGACAAGTCACGAGGCTGTTTATTGTCCATAAAAGACAAACTTTGGCTTTATGTTTTACTCCACCTGCATCTGCAGTGTGTCTTGTCCCAGCAGCGGGGTCGCCCATAGTTTGAGAACCACTGCTAGAGTATACAACGATTGCGTGCAAACTTATGTTCGCTTATATTTTGGTGTCAACTATATTTTATACATTTATTCTCTTTGGATGATTCACGGCGTGATGATGTTGTATTTACTGTATTATACAAACACCGTGTTAAAGAGAAATTCGCTAATTCTATATTAAGGATTATTTAAACACGCATTAAAAAAAAAAAAAAATCCCACTCTCACGACAGATTCTCTCCACGTGGAGTTTTTCTTTTAAGCGCCACAGTTTTCTTTAAACAAAGTCAAAAACACCGAGTTTGGATGTGTTGCTGCTTCCTGTGGGCCGGTGCAAACCCAATATTACCGCGTGGCACTTAGAGACAAAAAAACACCCAGGTTGGCTCGAGGAGGGGCCTCCCTCCGGGTCAGATTTCCAGAGGAGTGCGACCCCCTGAACCCTTCACGCACGTCCTGTTTGCGCTCAGCCTGCGCACATGGGCTGATCTGCACACCCCGCAGCTGCGCACATCCAGCGGCTTAAGCCCATCCGCATGGCTCACAGATCCGAGCCGTCTCCCCTTTCCCCTTCCCCCCCACCTCAGCATCCTTTCCCAGCAGCAGGAGAAAAAAAGCGGAGACGCTCAACAAGCAAAAGTTTTCCTCTGGCTCTGGAAAAGAGGAGTCGACATGGAGGAAATGGAGCTGCTAGTGTGACCCCACGGAGAGACTCCCGACCCCCGTGGAAGAATGATAACTTAGCCAGCACTTTGGGAGGCGGCTTTTTTTTTTTCCTGTGTGCGTGTGAGTGTGTCAAGTAAACTGTGGGAAAGTTTGAAGCCGGGGGGAGCTGGCTATGTCGCGGCACAGCGAGGAGGACGCCGGGATGGCCAAAGCTCCGCCAGCCGCACGGCAAAAAAAGAAGAAACCCAAAGAGAACAAAACCAGGACTGTCCACGCAAACATCCTGCACGACTGCGCCAAAGGGGATGAAAACCCCAACCGACACTATGCAAACAACAAGATTAAGACGACCAAATACACCGTGCTGTCATTCCTGCCAAAGAACCTCTTCGAACAGTTCCACAGGTTCGCCAATGTTTACTTCGTCTTCATCGCTCTGCTCAACTTTGTTCCGGTTGTCAACGCGTTCCAGCCCGAGCTCGCTCTGGCTCCCGTGGTCTTCATCCTGTCCGTGACCGCCATCAAAGACCTGTGGGAAGACTACAGGAGACACAGGTCCGATAAAGAGATCAACCACATGGACTGTCTGGTCTACAGCAGGTAAGCTGGGCCTCGGCTCGATCCTGCAGCCAGCGGTGTCCAGCTGCTGCGCAGAACTTTGGGGGAATGTGTTTTTATAGCGTCTCTCTGCTAGAGCTCTGAGCTTTTTAGCACAAGCCCCACTCACTCACCCACTCACACACACATTCATTCATGGCGTCCACAGCTCCCTAACTTTGTACTTTCTGCTGTTTAAGAGGAGAAAATGCACATTATTGAACAAGAGCCTGCTGTAAATGTGCTACATTTAACCACACAGGCTGCTGCCATTCAAAGGAAACCCAAATATGTAAATAAACAGAAAAGAGTGTGAAGCATCTGAATGATAAAACATAACCAGCTCACAGACACCACAGCACATGAACACAGGATACAGTAGTTTATTATCATAATGTTCACGCATGGTCCAATATTATAGGGATTTTTAACACTTTGCAGTAACATATACTTTGATTTATCACCCTTTTCAACTTTGTCAGTAACTGTTTTATCCTATAAGATAAAGTTTTCTCACTTCAGTCATTTGTTTGTTTTGCAAAATGGTCAAGAGTGCCAACACTGTCAGCACAACCAGTTTGCAATTCCACACAGTCCGTTTCTGATAATACAACAATTAACTGTGATAATCGTTGAAAAGCACATATTTGTTGCTGTTCACAGACAGAAACTCACATTTAACTATTACTGCTATTGATTCGCACTGTTGTGTTAGAGCAGCAGGATAAAGGATAAAACTAGTACAGTTTACAATAAACAACAAAGTAAAAATAAAAGTGCCGCAGGCTCCCAGTGAGCTCTTATACTGTGAGAAGGTGCAGAAGTGTAAATGTGCAACAGTGATTTAAAAATCAAAACACAGAAGAGTAAAAATAAAGTTGGTTAAAAAACAGAATAAGATTAGAGCAAATTGTATTAATACAGAATATTACAATACTAGAATATTAGGATACAGTCAGCTGGCAGCCAGTGGAGTCGAGTCCCCTCGTGTTGTGCTCGTTGACAAAGACTGATTGCAACGTGCTGTCTGCATTGATAAATTAGACACTTTACCCATCAGGCAAACCTTTGACAATCACTCTGAGAGTGGCGAGTCAGCCCACGTCAGACTATGATTGTTCGGAGAGAGGTTCCCTGCTATCAGGGAGTATTTTAATGGTGTTCTTGTATGGATACAATAGGTACCACATGAAATCTCACACACACACCCCTCTAGTATCCAGCCAGTAGGTAAGCACTGATTTACAGGTTTAAACAAAGCATTAAGAGATGCAGTGTTTCCTTTGTTGTTGTTTTATATAGCAGGCACAGCGCATGATAATGGATTTCAATATGATAATTTAGGATGTAAACAAGGCAGAATTTAGCACTGCTGCTAATTTACACCTATTGTCTCTGAGCGGGTCACACACAGGTGTTACAGAAACACTTCAAAGCACACAGAAACAAAGTTGTGGCTATGCAGAGCTCTTTTTTTCTCTTTTAGAAATGCTAAGCTTTTTCAGTATGTATTCTACTTTCTGACGGCACAGTTTATCAAAATGTCCAAAGTATTCCAGGTATGTGACGCTCAACTGCCCAAAAGCTCTCTGCTCCACATGTATGCGCTTTAATTTTGTTTAATGAAGTCATGGAGAGAGGACGAGCAGCCAGACTGTGAACAATTGTAATTACAAGTAAAATATCTCCATATTTAATCGTGTGGAGTTTTTTCAGTTTAAGTAGTTAAGCATAAAGAGGAGTTTCTTAACCTGTTAGTCATCTTGACCATAACTGCCGATGATATGACCAAACCATCAACAGGTTACAGTAGGTACACAAAAAGCTTTGTGCTCCCCTCACAAAAAAAAGCAAATTAAGTGCACACAGACGTCCCTTCATGCAATTTCAGAATATTGTGGTCACCTGGGTTTCAGAGGAGTATGAAACTGTGATAGCTCAGCCTCTTGCCTCTGTGTTGTTTCTGCTTATTATGAGCCAACCTGATGACCTGTTTCTGACCATTTTCCTGTGTGTGTGTGTGTGTGTACGCAGACTGTATTTTGCTAATGAAAAGCAGCACTGTGGTCCATGCACAGAGCATAATTCACCGTCATCAAAAGGCTCAGTGTTTACTGGCTCCACAGTTTTAGCTGAGTCCTGAACCTAAGTTGTTGTGTCAGGGCTGGACATGAGTGAACTTTTTTTCTGCGGTGGCAACATTGTGAAAAATGTTGCCTTTCTCAGCTAGAGCCTGACTGGTATGTCACTCAGCTGACACTGGGTTATCGCTGAGATTAGTATTCGCATATACGAGGTTATACGAGATGTTTTGCATAGACAAGATTTTCTTTTTTTCTTTGTTTTCAAGCAAACACGCAAGAAACAACAACAAAAACACTGGTTAATTTAAAGTGTTGTCAGCAGCTCCATTGTTCACAACTACAGATCAGTCAGCGTGGAGGTGTATTCTGTGTAATGGCCACCAGGTGGCGAGTCTCCAGTTACAAAAAGACTTACTGCTATACATATATCTATGGCTCTCTTTCACCTCTGAAACTTACCTGATGAGTTTATGGGGTCATGAATATTTTTATTTTTCATTATTAGAGTCAGAAAGGAGGATTAGCCACACGGTATCTCAGTAAGATCTTCCCCTCGCTCATCACCTCCAGTTCCAAAACATATGGCGACTGGGAAAACACTCAGCTCGAGGCTTGTTAACGAGATTTAACGTCACAGTGGTCGTGTCCATCTTTTATTTCCAGTCTATGTTTACAACGTACGTGTAGTACACGGTGTGTAATCGTCACACTCAGAGTAGAAATGTAAAGAGTGCTGACCTGCATATCTCTAAAAACTTTTTACCTTTGGCACTATAGACATGTGTATGTGACAGATGGACCAAACAAACAGACTTGACCTGAGTGTTTGCATGGTCATACACTAACAAATTGTGACTGACAAGGCCTTAGCCAATGAGCATCCCCTAAAAAATCAGCTATGAGCATAATTTATAAAATACACTTCATCTTTTTCTGATGAGCCCATAAACTCATCAGCAAAGTGCCTTATGAGGTCACAGAGTGAGTGAGCTGAGAAGGTTCACATCCAGCATAGGCTACGTCCATCTTTTACTGAGTCTGTGGTTATGCGTAAAATCACCCATTACACACATAAAAACAGTTGATAGTTGAGACAAAGAATCTGATATATCTTCCTAAACACAGATATATGCCTTTTTATGTTATTTTTGGCCAAAATGCACTTGAAGTTTGGGTAAATTAAACCCCATTTAAAATAAATACTGGTTAAAATTGTAGTCACAGTCCCAGGGATTTTATTTTGATAGGCATCGAAAGTACTACAGATGAACTGCAAGAAGTCATGTACAATAATTTTATTTATATATTGTAAGGTAAAGACCCCACAGTAATATGAGAACACCCCAAACTTAAATGGCCCTATAAGCAAGCTCTTGGTGACAGTGGGAAGGAAAAACTCCCTTTTAACAGGACGAAACTTCCGGCAAAACCAGACACAGGGAAGGGCAGCCATCTCCTGTGACCAGCTGGGGTGATTATAATAGCAGATGATTAAATTCAGAGTAAAGAAGAAACACTTGGTGCATCATGGGAAGCCCCCAGCAGTGCAGGCCTATAGCAGTGTAACTAAGAAAGGATTCAGGGTCACCTGATCCAGCCTTAAATGTATGTTATATCGAGGAAAAAAACAACAAGATAATTTACATGTTCTTGTTCACTTTTGTTTTTGGTCCCGAACCCTTCAGGTGTGTGATCAGTACAAGCAAAACTGGAGCTTAATGAATGAAAACAAAAAGAAAGGAAAGTCTTTGGCTCACATGACGATCAGTCATGAAGGGTTTTAGTTTTTTTTTTTAATGGGCTATGGTGGCGTAAAGTTTGGGACTGGCTGTGTTATACAATCCCACTGAAGATTGGTGCAAATAAATGTAGTTCTGTGGAATGTAAATAGTTTGCACCTAATCTGCTGCACAGGGTGCCAACAGCTGGAAACCATCTGCACTCCGAGTCTCTGAACCAGTTCGACCTCAGTTCTTTAAGGCTGGCATATTCTGCCATAACTGGGTAATGAATAAGCGATTGCTGAAGTGTGGAGATTAATTGAACATTTTAAGC
Source organism: Pelmatolapia mariae (assembly GCF_036321145.2). Lineage (NCBI taxonomy): Eukaryota > Metazoa > Chordata > Actinopteri > Cichliformes > Cichlidae > Pelmatolapia > Pelmatolapia mariae. The sequence goes on along the minus strand of NC_086246.1, from coordinate 37,988,622 downwards.
AGCGCCGCAGGACACACCTGTGACTGTCGGCATACTTTTTATCAGGCAGTGCGCTTCGTGGAAAGCTTTGGGTATGTGTGAATCTGTTAAACAGTGTGGATTACAGGAACTGGTTCCCTACAGTAACAAATACAGTCATTCTTTGTTTTTGGCATGGGTGGGGGGACGGCTTCACAACCAGTAAATCCTTTTAGTGCTTATCATTTGTTCCACTCTCCAAGTCAAAGATGGATTCCTTTATAGGAGCACACACACACGTCAGATTCTGATTCTGGATTAGAATCAGCTTCAGGTTGATTAGTTGCAGCTTGTCATAGTCTATTTTTTCCCTTTTTTAACGGACTGATGCCAATGTCACTGCTTCTAATATCCAAAGTATGCACGCGAGTATTCGTTTCCAGAGTGTGAGACATCTCTTATTTCCTCCTCCTTCATCTTCTTGCTTCTTTTCACTCGATATAAATTTATTTTCATGTGGTTTTGCAAATATTTATTGTCCTCGTTGTGTTTTTCTTCACTCCAAGATTTATTTGTCAGACGAGGAATGCAGACTGGAGCTAAAAGTTATTTTTTTTGCTGGCACTGAATGTATTTGACTGTCAAAGTTCACGGAAAGGAATGTTTTCATATTAATGTAGGGAGGGTTGTAATGAATTAGTAACTCCTAGGCTGTTCACTATGGAGTTCAACATATCCACAATATATTTTCTTTACCTGGTTTCGCTTATCCTAAAATCATCAATCAGGCTCAGAGGTCATAACAAGGTGGTTATCAGCTCGATAAATCAAACCACGATTTATCACTATAGCTACAAGTATGTTCGCACGAAAGAGGCGCATCGTGTGACCAATCAGAGACACGGACAGGACCTCTTTCATTACGACACAGGAAGCTCTCCCTATGACAACAAATGTTATGTTCAGCTAAATTAGTGCACTTTATGTAAGTGTTTTTCAGACATTTTCAGTCTTACCCTTTCTGCCCGGCAGGGTTAGTCAGCTGACTTGCAAATTTTATATAAGGTCAATAAACACAAGGCCTAAGTTTCCTGTTTTTGAAATATGTTTCTATTTCTATCTATTTTGTTCAGATCGCTTGGAGCCAGAAGGAAAAAAGCAAGGAATGAAGCCGATCCTCGCAACCTGTATTTTATCAGTAATGTTTATCAAAGACAGATTAATCAAACTCATTATATTTCATGGGTCATATACAACCCAGTTTGATCCCAAACAAGTAAAACCACGGCATAAAAATTCTTATATATTTAAAAAAAAAAAGACTTTTTAATTTCTTTAAATGGAAAGAAGTACTCCCTGAAGATGTTCACCTGAGCCGGGGGTGTCAAACCTGCCTCTTCCATCTTCAGTGGCCCCTGGTGACTTTGACTTGAAACTATGTGACAGATATAGATATAGACAGATCTTTCTATGAGGCCCCTTCAAAGGGTAAACGTAAAACTGCATCCCGTCATGCTGCTTCGTTTTTCAGGCTCTGGGACTGTTTATATCTCGGTAATAAGCTTTACTGACGTGAAAGTTTCAGAGTAATTCATTATTTATAATAGTGGCATCATGTACTTGCTTTGACTGACATATTGAGGAAGAAGTGAAGCTGAATGTGCTTGACCGCGAGGAATGTCGCAGTCGCTTTCACCAGTTTTAGCATCAACAAACAGGCCGTCCTGTTTCTGCGTGGAACATGCTCGCTGTCCCGTTCAGATTTATGGAGGTCGGGCTGAAGCTTCCGTTTTTAGATTGTCGAACTGTCGAAAACAATAGCTCCGCATCTTTCATGGGCAGCTCACACCAGCTGTTCGCCCTCTTATTGTTCTGTCAGAGCAGAGAGACGCTATGTGGAGAAGTACTGGAAGGAGGCGCGGGTGGGAGACTTCATCAGGCTGCGATGCAACGAGATCCTCCCCGCCGACGTGCTGCTGCTGAGCTCCAGTGACCCCGACCGCCTGTGCCACATCGAGACAGCCACCCTGGATGGAGAGACCAACCTGAAGCAGAGGCAGGTGGTCCGCAGCTTCTACGACCTGGTGAGATGGATGCTCCTCACTTCCTGTCTGCTGTGTTTTCTCTTTTTTGTCAGAAGAAAAAACTTTTTTAACAGGTTGAAACTTTGAGTTCTCTCCAACTTTTAGTTGTCAGGAGTCTCTTTATGGCAGGCGGGGGAGTTAACGTTGTAAAAAGATATAATTAAAATCGATGGCTGTTTGTTTTTTATTTTAATTCTAATTAATCTTTGGGAAAGTCTTTCTCTTTGCAAATTGAACTTCATGTCTTGTTCTCTATAATTTCTTAATGAGGCCTGGACTTTGTCACTGGTCATACTATCAGAGGATTTCATCTACAGATACATTTCTTGTATCAGAGCACAATACTGAATAACAAATAAATAAACTTCTTAGAATTGGTTGCAAAAGGCAGGGTCCACTCCGTCGCTCACCAGGCAGCAGTGTTCAGAAAGTGGTTCCTGCACCATCCAAAAATCTACACTCATGTATTTGGAAGCTGACACACACGAGCGCCCTGCCCACCAACAATGGTTGTGAAATTAAGCAGTATAGACATATTCAGCAATATCAGCCATTTTTAACGTAGTATTTCACATGTGTAATAGTCAAAGCCATCAAGCCTATTTTGGCCCACAGGTGCGCAACAGCTGCGAGCTGAGAAACGTGCTAGAAGAGAATGCAACGAGCAGGGAGGTTAATGCTGATCTTTTTGCTGAGGTGGGAGAGGTTAAAGGAGGCTTCTTCAAACGCGGCAAGAGGTGCACGACCAGCCGGAGCGCCACAGGCCAGCAGTTGGGACGCTGCTGTTTTTGGTGCGTGTGGGAAGCAAAAACCAGGCGCTAATCGCCCGGAGCCTGATTTACAGCTAGGAGGACTTGATTTTGGGAAAGTTCCTCAGGTCCAAAAGCAACTGTTTAACAACAAGACAAGCTGATCATTTATTAAATAACTTGTGTGGGTGGTTTCTGAGTTGAAAGTCATTGAGTTGTTTTTTTTTATGGTGGTTAGAGGAAGGGTAGGTCGGCTCAAACAGTGCAGCCTAATCAATCTAGTTAATATGCAAACTGCCCCATTAAAGACTAATACGTTCCATTAGCTGCAACTTTAGTCAACTAACAGAGGAAATAATAGAATGAGTGCAGGTGGGAGTCTCACTTCCTGCACTTTATCTGGTTTCGGATGGACTGTTTGGGCATTAGTGTTTTGTGATGCTGTGTAACTGTACTTCCTGGGGAAAGTATAAATATTCCAACTGTCACCTGAAGCTGCACTCTTTACCTGAGTATTGTTTGCTTTCTGTTTGCAGGACTGCGAGTTTGACCCCCTAAAGTACAACAGCATCATCGAATGTGAAAAGCCCAACAACGACCTGAACAGATTCAGAGGCTACATGTGAGTCCCGCCTTTTCCACGCGACTGCCGTCAGGCTGCAGCCGCCACACAGCAGCTTCGAATGCTCAAGTGTATTACTGATATCAAAGTCTTGTTTTCGTTTCACTGTAAATGAATGCAGTGTTGTTTGGAGTATCGCCTGCTGCTGGCTTCTGACTGGAAATAATGCGAAACTGTGGTTTGTTGAGAAGCCAGCAGTTTCCAACTCATAATTATGACTCAAACGGTTTTTCCGAGTCGAGATTAAAATTTGCTCTCCCAGGAAAAAGGCCACAGGGTTTGAACAGTTGAAGATGTATGTGCTGTCTCGTGACCAGGAGAACCTACAGATAATGAGCCCTGTGTGCGTTTTCACTCTGTCTTTTGTCTGTTGCGGAAACGGTGAGGAGTGTTTTCTCTGGATGTGCACGATGTACAACAAAGAAATAAGAAAGGAAGGACTAAGAAACATTTCCAGAGAATAAAAACTGAAACAACAAAACCCACTCTGGAATCTCACTGAAGAGAAAGTGAATTAAAAACATTCAACATGAAATAAAAAATAAATAAAAATTGCAGAACTATAATAACTCTGGTCCATTTCCACTTTTCCTTAACTGCTACCAGGAAAGGAAAGCACATCACTGTGTGAGATGACAGATTTTCAAATTTTAAAACCCTCTGTGTGTCATCTCCACAGTATATTACCGTAATTTGTCTCCAGGTCACCCAATATAAGGTTTGTGCCACAGCTGTTTTAAATTAACAGTATTGGCAAATACAAAATGAATAATTCTTGTTATCAATGAATTTTAAAATGTATTATTTTACAAAATAACAATGATTAAGATGCTAAATTGCAGTCATTAGGAAAAAGATTTGTTAATTTCCCTCATAAATAATATAATTGTTATGACAGGTGGCCTAAATACTTAGCTAACAGGCTAATGTTTCAGGACATAGAGAACCTGAAAGTCACGATGCCGATTAACTTTTTACAAACTAAATGTTTACAAAATGAGCAGGAAGTGAGCAAAGAAAACCTAAAAGTTAAGTAGACTTAAGAAACTAAACTAATGCTGAAGTAACACACTGAGAGAAACGCAAAACACAAGCTAGGATGGGTGAACCAGACGAGTGGACAAAGAGTAGACAGAACAGGAAACGGGAAGTAATCAACGCAGGTGAAGACGGACGAACGGGAAGTAAAGCCCAAAACAAAGACACAAGTGACAGCACAGATCATTCATATTCATGCACCAAACTCTCAGATCGTGACGGAGTCTGATGAAAGATGCTGCAGAGTTGCATTTGCAGCATCTCTCTGGGACTTTTTGAGCTTTGCTCATATAAGAGACGAGAAGTCAGAATATGTGAGTTTCTGCTGCTTTGATTTTGACGCACGAGAGAGACGTTCCTCAGTGAGTCAGGACCGTTCGCATCTGCAGTCCTGCAGTAGCGCTTGGATATTTGATGCGCGCAGCTGTGTTCATGCTGCCTGTAGCTATTGGTTACATAATACTTCCTGTGTGGGTCAGACTTGGTCACTTTTCTGTTAATTGCATTATGTTGGACAAAATGGTTTATATTGAACATCTCACACAGCCATTTGAGGTCATAACGCATATCTATTCCCACTCTTTTTACACGCAGTGGTAAATGCTGCGGGGGTCAGGTTTCCGCCGTCTAATTGAAGTACACTTTATGGGACCTCCTAATTGGATTGGTTTCAAATATATGGCACCCCTCGCCCGAGAAGCCTTCTGGATGTGTCTGCTCAGGCTATTCTTGGATCTTTTGTAATATCATAGTGGAAACACTCGTTAAAGGCATCAAATACGTCTTTCCAATAATTTTCCAACTTTCCTGGGGATGAGTAGAAGAATGGGTGCCAATTTATGGTCCAGCACTTAACCTCAGGTAATGTTGCCTTTACCTGCAGACTCTGACTTTTTCTTTATTTATAGTACTGCAGTAAATTGGCACTGTAGCTTTAGCAGAAATGCAGACCTCAGCGACTGCTGATAGCAATATGTGGTGTGAATACAGGGGTACTTCCTCAGTGAAACACCATGTAGTAATATAGTAATAATAATAATAACAACAGATTATTTTTATAGCGGCTCTGAGTTTATAAAGAGCTTTAACAGACAGGCTAATGAAGTTAAACAGAGAGCCAAGCAAAATGGTTATAATGTGATGATTAAAAATACACACCAGGCAAAAACTAACTGAAAGATGATAGGATACATGGGTGATAGGAGTTGCGTGATTAAAAATTGAAGGCAGTTGCTGAGTTTTGTTGTTCTAAAGCTGAGGGCTCCTCGTGGCAAAAGCATAGCCACCTTTAAATTTAAGTAGCCAGGTGGACACTGAGGATCTGAGGCTGCGAACTGATTCCTATGAGCTCGTGTAGCTCAGGCCCAGACCCAGATGTGTTTTTAAAGCTTTAAGTACAAAGCTGTGAAAAGTGCAGGGAGCCAGAGGTGAAACGCCAGGATCGGGCTGACGTGATGCTGTTTGCTAGAACTGTGAGAGAGTGATGTTTGATTTATAGCAAAAAGGAGGGAGCTGCAGAAGTCCAGCCTTGAGAAACGGATGCTCGGTTGATTTTCTTTCAAAAGTATTGGTTTTTGAGAATCTGAGATTCTGTTTTGGAGAAAGTTAGACTGGTCAGCTTCTCTAAAGCTTGAAAGTTTAAATATTTAGATGTCATTTTGACATAAAAGCTTAAATTTTGATTGAAACTGTCTCATTGAAAACTTTGGAAATGTAGTTTTAATTGTTTCTAGCTTCTCCTTTTGTTTCAGTGAAAAAGTGTTGAGGATTTAGAGAACAACAAATACGCTCTGCATTTAAATTTGCTCTAAATATTTACAATTAGCACTGCAGTGTTTCTCCCCAGACGCCGACTTCTACTTCTCTGGATTTCGGCTCTGAGTTATAAAGTGTTGTTGGAGTTCATGGCTCTTTATTCTAATTTGATTCAGTGAGTATTTTGGAGTAACTCCATCTTTTACAAAGGTTGCTCCTTTTAGAGCAGGAGTCGAGTCCCGCTTTAGTTGATCGGCAGCATAAAGCCCAATCTGTTCCTAAATGAGCCATCCCAATAAAACAAATGCATTATATCTGACCTGTCTTTAATATCAGTGCAGTCTCAACAGCATGTCTTATTACATGCAGTTACAGAAGGGTATAAGCAGTTGTGTTATTTGATTCTTTATGACTTAAACAGTTTGTCAAGATCTGGAAATACTTCATATTTTCAGGCATGTGAAGAACACAAGATCTTCAGTCATCTCAAAGATGAGAGTCAATTTCCCCACTTTGTGCTGGACTGGATCCTTTGTTGTGCCAGTTGTGCCCCACTGCTTTACACATATGTTTAACACTTTATGTGTTACTTAACTGAAGCATAAATCATGCTGAGGATGCTGGTTGTGTAAGACGCCAAATCTGGGAGTCCCAGCCCTTCTTTTGGTTTGGATTGTTTAAACCATTTCAGTCTTCTGCTGGATCAGTTTTCCTAAAATATCACTGCGGGGATCATGGGAAATAGGCTGAGTAACCTTGGTTAACCTCGCTAGTTCTCAGAAACATGTTTATCTGAGTTAAAACTGTTATAGTTGTTGTAGTGTACACCTTTGAGAAAGAAAACTGAAATGATATTTTGCACATTTCAAATTAAAGTAAATTAAAGCATGCAGGAAATGGTTTTTTTTGTTTTGTTTTGTTTTGTTTTGTGTTTTTTAGGTCAGACTTGTCAGCAGTGCCAGCCTGAGGAGGCTTTGATGCTGTGAGCTGATTGAGGTTACATGGCTGCAAGTCATATAAAACCTGTCATGAGCTTCCTTAATCTTCCCCTGAAAAGTGTCCCCCAGTACAAGAAACGCAAGCTAACAGAGAAACGAATAAAAACTGAAGTGGAACAGCCAAAACCACTGTGGACAAATCAGAAATCAAAAATCAAAACATGACAAATAAAAGCAAAGCGTTCAGATATTTAGTCTTTACACCCCTGCTTTTACCACCATCATGCTTCTCCAGGTGTTGTCAGTGTGGTCTGACAGCTGGATTCACGCCAGCTGTGCTTCCATCGTGTCCCCCTCAGTGAGACGTGTTGTGTGTGAGAGACAGAAGATGAGACGCGTCCTCGGTAGCAGCCTGGCTGACCTGCGCACATGTGATTATGACTTGTATTTGTCTCTCAGAAGGAGACCAGATGCTGCGGGTATTCAGTTGCCAGGCTACAGTGCAGCGTTGGGCACAGAGCCTCATCTCACCAGAGTTTTATTGTATTACAGCCACTGACACGAGTCTAATGTCACACGGAGAGCACTCTCTGCGTATCACGTGCTGTTATCGGTTTCTCCCACAGTCTGAGCTGTGAGCGAGGATGAGCTGCGAGTGACGGCTCTGTTATTAATCTATCGTGGTGGTGACATGTCATGTCCTGTTGGTAAACACGCCGATAGTTGTGACTCTAAAATCGGCGACAACAGAGATGATTAAACGCGGCTCTCCAGTAAAAGGTTGCAGGGCTGTTAAACTAACACGCTTTTAATCCTTGATTTAGTAATAGGATTAATGCTGACATTAAAAGCTCTGCACCTCCCTCATAATATCACTTTGAATTACAAAGTGAAGGGGGGTGGGGGGAAGCAGCTGCTTGGTAACTGCTCCGGTATCAGAGGGAATTTGTGCTGACTCCTCCGGAGAGGTGCGGGGAAAGGAGTGATTGATTGACCGAGGTGTTTGGACCGGTAATTTTGTTTCTCTCAGTATTTCTCACTTGAGTGTAACTGTGATCCTTGGTTGTCATTCTCACGCCTCCTCTCACCTGACAGAATCCATCGAAGCGGCAGGAGAGACGCGCTTTACAAAGAGAACCTGCTGCTGCGAGGCTGCACCATCCGCAACACAGAGGAGGCCGTGGGAATTGTCATCTATGCAGGTCGGCCCCTGAAATGACACCGCGGACGCATCGGCTGCCACGCAGCTGATCCCACCTCTGACTAACCCGCCGTGTAACTCCGCAGGTCACGAGACCAAAGCCATGCTGAACAACAACGGTCCACGTTACAAGCGCAGTAAACTGGAGAGGCAGATGAATGTAGACGTGTTCTGGTGTGTCATCATCCTGCTGGTCATGTGCCTGTTTGCTGCTGTTGGTATGTAAACAGCTGTTTGGAAGTTTTAGGCGACCTATTGTGTTCATTTCCAGCTGCTTGGTTTTTCTGGGTATCTCCTCAGGAGTGGTGCAGCTTTGTATCATCCACACCTCAAAATTCTCCTTATTTGTGTACATAAATAAATATTAAAATAAGATATTTTAAAAATGCATACAGGGAAAATGAGAAGAACTGTCAGAATCTTTTGGTTCTAATAGCAGAAATGTGCTCTTTCTTTAAAAGATAAATGAATTTGTTTAATCTGGATTTGGTACTTAGTGTCACACCTGGGAAAACATATTTTGTTGTGACTTTGTCGTAGTCGATCTTTAATGAAAACCCTTCGTACGGTGGCCCTGAGAGGTCAAACGAACTGCAACTTAAGAAAACACCAGCAAATTTTTAAAAAAATGCTGTAAAATCTCACAAAATGCAGCGGAAAAGTTTCTGTGGAGACATTAAAGTGTTTGCTATTAGCCATTTACTGTTAGCTTATCACTTCTGCAGCTCCTCCGTCACGTTTCATCTCCCCCAAAAACGTTTCCGTTGTATTTTGTGAGTTTTTTGTTTTTCTTTTTGTGCTTTTGCTGCGTTATTCTATTTGCGGTTGTTTTTGATCTTTCATGGCCACCGTATCTTCACCTGTGTTAAAGAATATTTCTACAGGCCTCCAAACCTGCAGGCGGAGACTGGACATCTAAATATTTTAGGGATTTCAGACATCCATCTTTCTGTGTTACCCTGAGCTCCGCTCCTGAGAGTCCATATTCACAGAGCTGAAGTACCATAAAAATTATTTACCATACAAACATCGAAAATCACCCTTCCATTGGAGAAAACTAATGATAGTTGGGACTCGTATTAAGAATTCATTTCAGTAAAATGGGAAACGTACAGGTCCGAGGCCTTTGAAGAGGGATAAACTTTATTAAAATCAGTTTTTTGTTTTGTTTTGTTTTTTGGTGCAACCTTTCAGTTCATCCTCAGTCTGACCGGTTGAAGTTCTGATTGGCTGCCCTTTGGAGTATCAGAAAGCTAGAGCCTCGATTCAGAAGGAATTGCAAACCTCTTGAAACCAGATTCAAGAAAACCAGAGAAACACAACAAAAGAGCGCAGATGAGGAGGAGAAGACTGCAAATCCGCATCCATCTCAGGAATCTGAAACAGTCATTGTTAACAACCTGGAGCCACAGCAGCTTGATCAACAGGCGCTGGAGGCTTTGTAGTTGTAGCCAGAGCTGTGCCTGAGATGACCCCCACTGACATCACACAGAGCCAAGAGTAGAAAGATAGTCTGAAATCTGAAGCCTGCTCTAAACAATACTAGGTTAACACCTGTGAATGTGTTGCCTTGCAGGGATTTACCTCATTTTAATTAATCTTTGACCGTATTTAATATGAACATTGATCACAGAAACGGCGCATAAACATCAGAAAATAAATATAAATATTAACAAGGAATAACAAAACTCCTATGCAGAGCTTCCTCTGCTTCTCTCTCCTGTCCTTCCACTGTTTGCATGAGCTGACCTTGTGCTGTTGCTGTTGCAGGTCACGGGCTGTGGATGTTTCAGTATGGAGATAACAGACCCGTGTTTGACGTTCTTAGCCCAGAGGGGACCAACTTATCGCCCATCATGTCAGCCATTTATCTCTTCCTCACCATGATCATCGTCTTTCAGGTACTAAACAGAAAGCAGCTTAAAGAAGCAAAGGCACAGATAAAGATATAAAGGCAGTATCACAGGCTCTGAAATGTTTTATTCTGCTGTACACAGTGGCAATATTTCAGCCTCCCTCTGCATGTGACCTCTAGATCTTTTTCTCTTTTTGTTTGGAAAAGCAAAGATGAAAAATGTGTTGCTTCAAGCAGCAAAACAGTCTCTTTAATCTGAGCTCAAAAGGAGGAGAAAGTGAGACCTAACAGTTATTGATCTGGTTGTGTTCTTATAGGCAAAAAGTTTCAGTGAAAATGTCGGCGTGTCCCGTGTCACAGCAGCAGCAGACGACCTGCCCCGGTGTCGGGCTTTCAAAATAAATGAGAAATCACAGAGGGCAGTTCTTTGGTCTCGCTGTGCAAATAGTAACAGTAATGCCAGAAAAATGATACACTCTGAAATAAACACATGACTGTTGAGCAGCACGAGGACTGTGTGCAGACGTTGCTGCCCTCCCCAAAGCTATGACTCATTTCCCCGGAACTACTTTCCATAAGTGTTGCCTGGAAATGTTCCACTCTGGATTACACCAGCGTTTTTTAAACAATCCAGCATATGCCCAGTGTACTTACAAATCACTTGTTTAAGATTTTGGAACTAAGAAGCAATAATTCTTTTAACTATGATGTTTTGTTTTTGGGTTTTTTTGTCAGATATAGCCTCACAGAAATCTCAGATGAACTCTTTCTTCTTATTTCAGGCATCTATCTGTTCCTGTTTGTCCATTTTTAAACTGGTTAACTGTTTTAGATGTATTTAGCCACCATGTGTAGCCAGTGTAAGCATTGTAATATGTGCAATATGTAATTAGTTGCAAAAGGAAAGTTATAAACAAAGTCGTTAAAATTCTTTGTGCTGATACATTTTCTGAGAATGATACAAAAATGAACCACCAAATGATGAAATATAGCACTTATATTTTATTAGATGTTGGTAATGATGATCTTACTGGTCATGGTCATGGAGGGAGTTGTCATATTGGTTGACTTCCACATTAGGAAGGTGTGACTGGGCCTTCCTGTCCTCTCGTTTCCATGCTTTTTATTACCATAGTTACTACTGACCATGTAGTCATAGCACTGCTGAACCCAAACCCTTTCATTTGCTGCTAAATCGTCCCGGTTACGACTGCTTCAGAACCTCTGTGACTTCTCAGTGGACACAGCGAGCCAATGAGAAGAAAGCTCGCCTTCTGTCTGTACTTCACTCATTCCAGTAACCTGTGAACTGGGATGGATTGTGAGACAGATGAGCTACGACATCTTTGACGTTCTGGTTTTATCCTGAACTTGTGAACTGAGCAGTTTGAGCAGTGTGAGGTCACAGACACTAAAAAATAAATATCTGTAAAATATTCGGTTAATGCGACATCTGCTGCCACCCTCCTGCTTCCTCCCCAGCCTCTGGCCTCAGGCTTTCCATGTGTGATCATTTAAAATTTGCTTTAAACTAGTATTACTAATTATTTGTACATAATATTTGACTGTTCAAGATTTTCTTTTTGGGTTTTCCAATAATTGAATCTCTTTTTTACAAGATTTATTTAATTATTTATATGAATTGATTTTTTTTTTTTTTAGCTGCAGTTTAGACTTTTTTTGTCTCTACTGTTCATCCATTTAACTACATAACTGACTTTTCTTGTTGCATTTAGCTACGTATTGCACCAGCTCATCCCTGCAATGTCAGTGTATCCTATCTTTTCATATTTTTAACCCTTTAACCATTTGAGGTTTAATTGAGTTGATCTATTTGACCTCTCTTACCTGTTTTATTTTTAAGCTTCGCTTTTAACTTTCATTGTTTTTTTTTTCTTATTTTTTGGGGGGAGGGGTGGTCCCTCATTACAGCATTTAAACTTTTTTACATCTTTAGCTATTTGTTCTTCTGCATCTTCACTCTTTATTTGATTTGATTTCACGTTCAGATGTTTACACAATTTTTCCATCAGTTTCCAGTTTCCATTACAGCTAGGATGACAGCCTGCTCTGCCTCTCTCCTCTCCTTTCCTAGGTCCTGATACCCATCTCCCTTTTTGTGTCAATTGAAATTGTCAAGATCTGCCAAGTGTACTTCATCCATCAGGATATGGATCTGTACGACGAGGAGACAGACTCCCACCTGCAGTGCAGAGCACTTAATATCACCGAGGATCTGGGCCAGATGCAGTATATCTTCTCTGACAAGACAGGCACGCTGACGGAAAATAAGATGGTGTTCCGGCGCTGCACTGTGGCAGGGGTGGAGTATTCCCATGATGCCAACGGTGAGACGACCAGCCAACACTCTCACACGCTCCCTTAAAGAAACAGTAAGCGGTCATCGTCTTCTAAGTCACCACTAACGGTGTGTGTTTGTTTTCCAGCTCGAAGACTTGCCATGTACCAGGAAATGGACTCGGAGGAGGAAGAGTGCATGTCTCACAGTGGCACCCTCCCCAGGCGGGACAGCGTGACCAGTCACCAGAGCGCCCGCGTGGTGCTGCGGTCCCAGAGTACCAAGTCCCACCGAAGGACAGGCAGCAGGGCGGAGGCCAAGAGAGCCAGCATCCTGTCCAAGCACACGGCCTTCAGCAGCCCCATGGTGGGTCCTCATTCCTGCTCTGCAATCCTCATCCTGCCTCCTTTACCCTAACAAACCCCTGTCTGTTCTGCAGGAGAAGGACATCACCCCCGACCCCAAGCTCCTGGACAAAGTCAATGACTGCAGCAGTCAGATGGACTTCATGCGCTTCCACAGCCAGCCTATGTCCCAGCTGCCCTCTGACCTCTCAGACATCATCGATTTCTTCATCGCTCTCACAATCTGCAACACGGTGGTCGTGTCCTCCCCCAACCAGCCAAGACACAAGGTAAAACTCACCTGTTCAGGTCAGAAACATCAGTTTGGTCAAACCTCTGTCAGGTCAGAGAGGGATTGTTTGTGGACTGGGCCATACAATGATGTTACCTCAACTTCATTCCACACTTCCTGCTTTCTTCTGTTTTGACTTTCATTGCTGTAAGTGTGTGTGTGTGTGTCTCTGTGTGAGAGAGAGAGACTTGCAGGTGAAGCAAGCCTCCCCTTTAATTCCTCTAATAGGTGCATGTGTGCAGCTGGTAAAGACACTAAGCTCATAATAAAGTGTTGACAGCGTGTCAGTGCCTGACTTGCTGCAGTCATCAGAAAGCATCTTAGCTTTTATCGGGGCAAGTGTCAGCTCTGGGAAATTATTTATATAAAATCTTTTTTGGTTTTTTGGACTATGAAGCCTAAAAAAGACGACAGAAGAGTTAGAGGCCCTTGGTGTACAAAGGGGTCGGTTCAGATTTCATAAGTACAGGAGATAGATGAGATTGAAAAGTCTACAGTTTAAAGCCTAAATATAATTTCTGTTGAGCACAATTTTTTTTTCTCTTAAGCGACTCTGAGCGTCAGTATCTCAGGATCTATCATAGTGTGAGAAAACTGCACCGATTTAACGTCTGTAACATAGAGGAGCATTGGTACCCTGCATGCTTATTCACTGGGGAAAACCTAAAGTGCATTGTGGGTAAATGTTTAGGGCTCATATCACCCGGTGGGATAGTTGCCATTATTCCATCTTCATCGAAATAAGTTTTTGTAGAACAAGTCAGGTTCCTGGCAGGGGCAACAGGAAAGGTTTTATAGGCATGAATTAAAAATGAAGCATTAGATTGTAAGATTAGATGTTTGAAACGGCAGGATATTATAAGAGTCCAAATCCATGATTCGGTTCATTGCTTAAGCAGCTCCCTATGACTTATTAGAATAAAAACCAGAGCGCATGACAGTTTCATGTATCACCACATGCACATTACTGGGCTGTTGTTCAGCCTCTTTTTACACGCCTGCTGTTTACACCAGCTCGAAATGTGCACAGCTAACCATCGCACCACAGGCTCGTCTCTGCAAACTGACGTGAAGTCTCCTCTGTCAGTGATGTAAGGAGGGTAATCTGCAGTGGCAGCAGATCAGCGTTTGGAGTTTTTCCATATCTGGGATTGTGATTTACAAAGTACCATTAAGAATACTTACATAACTGCTTTGGTTCACAGTTGCACTGATGGTTAGTGGACATGTAGTTTGAGGTCATAATCATATAATGCTCCAAATCATTAGTTCCCATGGAGACACTTTACTTTCTTTGATGGTTCCTTGTAATCTATATAACGATTAAATGTACAGACTGGAGGTATTATAAGTAGTATTGGTGGAAAATGTTTTATTGAAAAACAATAATAGACAGAGTATAAGAGCATTCTGGATCTCAGAGCCCATCAACCTGCTCAGAAAATTATGGGGTTGCACAATCATTAGTGGTTTAAAACATGGGTCTGCTGTGTGTTGCTATCTGTAGAAGTAGAATTATTTTTTACTTCTTTACAGTGAAATAAGTACAGATCCTGTGCTTAAAAAATACTCCTACTTTGTTGAGCTGATACACCCCCCCCCCAAGTATAAACGCTATAGATGAACCAAAAGTAACGAGCCTGTTTTGAAAATTTAAGAAGTACAAAGCACAGATATGTATTTAAGCGAGGAGTAAAGTAAAAGTAAAAGGTTGTCAGAATTCTGCTTAAGTTTAGTAACAAAGTATTTGTACTTTGTTACTTCCCACCTGTGGTTGCAGGTAACCTCGTTCTCATACAGCTCACACTCATGAGGTGAACTTCAGGTTTTTCACAAATCCTTTGTGATCCAAAGAAGATTCATATCTTAAAGCTGTGTCTGTGTCAGGGGAGAAAAATGCAACTAAAGTCCTTCCAGCATGCTAACAACCGAGCTTTGTGTTTTGTGTTTATGTTTTTTTGATCCATGTGGGAGTAGTTTCCACCTTTTGAGCGAAAGCTGCATGTTACGAGTTTACAAAAACGTTTCAGATCTGACGCCGAAAGTGTGCGTTTTCACGTAGCTTTCACTACTTTTCTGTTAGCGTATCCGTGTTTTGTTTCTGCTTCTCTCTGGGCCCGGGTGTGGTTGTCCTGTCAGGAGGCGATATCCTCTCCTCGCCTCACGCGGCGTGCACTGGCTCACAATGGAGCCCGACAGTCAGAGCACAAATCTGCTGGATGAAACTGTACACGGTGGCACACCGTTTATGTATGTCTGTGTTTCTCTTTGGAGGTTATCTGATAAGATGTATCTCTTCACAGAAGCGCTGACTTTTCTTTCGGTTTTTATCGGTTGTTTTGTTGTCCCGTGTTTCAGAGCAATTGTTCACATTTTTATTATGATGCCCTTGTGCGTAGCTGGGCCACTGAATGATTTATTCTTGTATATATGTGAGAACTGTGGTTCCCGCTGCCAGGAGACCTTAAAGTGAGTCACTTTTTCTTCTATTGTACTGCGGCACCTTGGGATGAATGATTGGCCGAAGGATTATGGCCAGGAGAAGCTTTTTCATCAGAGATAAAGTCCTCTGTAGTACCAGAGCTTTTCAAACATTTTTCTAAGGACTAAAACGATGTAGAACATCCATCTTATAAGCTTCTTAACCTTAAGAAATATTCCCCCAAAAGCAGCACCTGAATTCACTCGGAAGTCAACTTCTTGTTCATTTCATCCATTTGAGGATCTTTCTTCGTAATGCTGTATGCTGCAGTAGTCATAGAGCCAGAGGCAAGTGGCTAAATTCATCATTATTTACTTTAATTTCAAGTATTTTAACCTCAGGATCTCTTTTAACCAAGTACCAACTCCCTGAGTTGAACTCTGATAGGCATAAAGCCAAAAGCTGCAGTTCCTCCAATGTCCATCGGAGGCTCCAGAAATGAGTCGGTCCCTCTGGATTGCCACATTAACATCTCTGACTTTGCAGCACAAATGGGTTGAAGCCTTTAGCTGTTCACTCCAACAACAGTGGTTGATGTGACAGTGGCTACATCCATCTTTTATTTACAGTCTGTGATATACACCGATTCCCACCCAGTGACAGAATCTCACCTCGGAGCCCGATCTGGATTATTTACCCAGTGCTGCGTAGGTCATTTTAACTTGCTGGCCTTTTTCTTAAATCCACTTATGCACAAAATCTATTTTTATATTTGACCTTTTTAGGTATTTTGTACTGGCTGATGAGCATAAATGATTTTTTTGACACAACTATTTAACAATCAATAGAAAGAGCACTTAGCTTTTATCACTGTTTTTTAGTGTGTTGGTTCTTTTTATGGAAGAATCTGTCCCAATGTCTGTTTAAGTGAGAGAAACACTGTTGTGTCACATTCTCTGCGTCAGACTCTAATTGCCCTAAAATGAACTTGCTGGGTTCTCTCATGTCTGTAATCACTTTCAGTGGTCTGTGTTAGATTTAAAAGCACCTGGAGAAAAAAAATGAAGATGGAATCAGGGTCTGTTCTCTCTTGGATTATAAAAACATTATTTTATGCCTACACTTTCTGCTCCTGCAGGTCAGGATGAGGTTCGAGCTAAAGTCTCCAGTGAAGACCATCGAGGACTTCATCAAACGCTTCACCCCCAGCCGACTGACCTCCGGCTCCAACAGCAGCAGCTCCTCCAGTCTCATCACCAACCGATCCTCCAATAAGGGCTGCTCCAGCCTGCTGTCCTCGCCCTCAGCAGAGAGCACGCTCACCAAGCTGCACGAGGAGCAGACCTCGGGAGGTTTGGAGCAGGATTTCAGCCCCATCCCGCCGTCCTACGATGGAAAAGCCTCCTGGAACCTCGAGGAAGGAGAGCTGCGCTACGAGGCAGAGTCGCCCGACGAGGCCGCTCTGGTCTACGCTGCCCGGGCCTACAAGTGCTCCCTGGTCGGACGCCTCCCCGACCAGGTGATCGTGGAGCTGCCTCACCTGGGGAAGCTGAGCTTTGAGCTTCTGCACACGCTGGGCTTCGACTCCACCAGGAAACGCATGTCTGTGGTGGTTCGACACCCTCTGACTGATCAGATCACCGTCTACACTAAAGGAGCAGACTCTGTCATCATGGATCTCATCAAACCCCCCGACACAGGTAGGAAAACACTTGTTTGGGAAATCTCTGCAGACCGTTGTGACCAGTGAGATTTTTTTTTAAATTTTAATGGTGATGATGAGCAACGGCACTGCTTTGGCTTGTGATCGTGATCGTGATGTGGTTTGGACCGCTATGTGAAAGATGAGTCATCGTTTAGTGAAATTGCAGAGTTTCAATATAGCCTGAGATATCAGACATGGAGATCAGCCTCAAAACACAGAATTTAATCTTTGCAGCTGATTCTGTGGTCCACTGAAACTGCTAATATAACAAATTTCTCCCAAAAGAATTATTTACTGAGGGAACTGATTAATAGATGACTTTCAAAAAGCAGGCATTTCCTCTAAATCAGGGATGTGAAACTCATTTTATGTCATTGATCGTAAGTCGCCCGGACTGGTGAAACTGCCAGTGACAGTTTTTAACAGTGTAAAGACATTAAGCTAAGTGTTTAACAGCTTTCCTACATAAGAAAGACGTTCTGCAGTAGCAAGTGAAAGAAATCTGTCAGCATGACTCTTTGGGCTTTAAATTGTAAGACATAAATGTGTAAAATTACAGGAAAAAGCTCCAGTAGCCCAGACTGAGTTTTTAACTGTTAAATAAATATATTAAACCAAAAACATATAAATTTCTATCATAGTTGGTGGAAAAACAGAACATTTTCTGTCATTTTATTGTTTCCCTTTTACTTCGGTGTAGTATAAATGAGCATGGGGGAGGTCTTCATCAGTAGAAAAGTTGTCAAAGTCTTAAACCTTTGCCCTCCTTCACATTTTTCACACCTGTCCAGCGGGCCGGGTTGGAGTCTTTGCTGGGCTGATTTTGGGCCCCAGGCCTAGTTTGTGACACTTCTGCTCTAAAGCTGACTTTTGACATTTCTTTATACTTTTCTGCTTCGTTATGCAAATCAGTTTCTGTCGTTAAAAGTGGAGTCAGGCTTTAGGTTGATTGACTGCAGGTTGACTCTAGGAGTAGCTGTGTGTAGTCAAGAGATTGCTATAAGGTGAGACTCTGCTGTGATCTAGAAGAAATTAACACCACGAGTTAGGACTGTTTGCTTTTGTTGTGTTTATGTATATGTTGAAAGTGCATGTAATGTCTCCGTTCAGAATGGAAAAAGGGAAAAGTAATTGGATAGTAAAAAAACATGTATGTTGCTGCTTAGTTAAATATATAATTTAGAGGTATTTATTTTGTATTGGCAGCCAAAATGCAAAGTTCAGAACCGATGGGGGATGTCATGTGACTATGTCAATCTCTTACAGTGCTTAAATAAAGTATCCACACTTTACCTGCTTCACATTTTGTCCAACGTGGACAGACCCGTGGAAACGGGACGGCAGTGTTATTTTGTTTTTTCTTATATATTAACTTTGAATCCCTTTTGGAATAGGGCTGTAACGTGACAGAACAAGTGAACACTGTATACTGTCTGTAATTGTTGTAAAGTCTTTACACTACAGTATGAAACGCATTGAGGTGACAGACTTCGTGAATTGGTGCTTTACATCTGATCGTCTGTTTCAGGCTTGAGTGGTTCATTATATACAGTCTGTGGAGGTCTGTGGTCTTGGTCTTTATAAACACTCATGGTTTCACTGGTTCCCCAAACCCTTATGCTTTCTACTCAGGTGAGAGGATAAGGTCACATGTTATATAAGGACTTTTATTTTTAGAGCTGCTGAACTCAGAGCCTGCCTTGACTAGGGTCTTAAAAAAGAAAACTTCCCTGTGTTTTTTTTTCCTTGTTCCATATTCTACAGCTTCTTTTATGTCCTAAAGGCAGAGGTGTAGCAGGGTCTTACTATTCCAGTCACACAAAGACCTACACAGACCTGTACCAGACACCTGTCCAGGGGTGCTTAGCAAAGACTGTTTCAACCCACAGGAACGCGTGACACAACACGCAGTGTGGAGGTCTGCAGCCTGGGATTACTTCACTTTTTTATGATATTATTGCTTTAGAATGGTTTAGAAAATTCCCATGACAGTGTCAAAGAGTTCAGGTTAACATCTTTATTCCACATCTTAGAGAAATCTATAAAGAACTGGAAACTGTTTACTGACTCAAATAATTTAACCTTTCTTAAAATTCACCGTAGTTTCTTGGATATTAGTTATTTGTTGGGAAAATATTTTATCGTTATCTCCAGTTATCGCATTTACATACAGAGTTTTCAAACTTTTTGACGTTTGTCTTTCTTTAAACTCTGTTTATCAGTTCCCGTTTTCTTGTTTGATTAACTTTCCTTACCTTAAACCAGTCTGAATCTAGATCTCTGCTGGCATCTCCGTAATCGTGATATTTTGGATCAAAGAAATCCTCTTCCCATTCAAATGTTTTGAATCCAGATAAAAAAAACTGGATTATGTTAGCAGATCTTTTACGATTCTGTAATTCCGTTTTCCTTTTGCACAACCGGATTTCAGGATTTGATCCTATCAGATTGGATTAATCCTGCCAGATTATATTTCAACAACTGGGCCCTGAGATTTACTAAAGTATTGAAACCTGCAGTTCCTCCAACGTCCACCAGAGGCTTCAGAAGGGACCCACATTTTAAAACGTCCAGCTTTACAGCAGAAATAAACATGTTTTTATTCTGCCACCAAAAAAATGTTTCCCTCTTTCATAAAAACAGACAGATACATTCATCTTTATACTGGAGTGAGGTAGTTACTGGGTGTGGCTGCTTTGGCTGAGAGACTGCTGGCTGGCTGCTAGGATTCATCTTTGGTACCTTTTCTTTAGTGCAACTCTCTGACAGATGATGTGAAAGGAAGACAACAACACATACATAAATGCAATCATTTCATTCCACTTATTATAATTTGCTAATATTTTAGAGTCTTAATAGTCCTTGACATTAACTGGTTAACACAGAATTTCCACATCTGTACACAGATGGCATCGACTTCTCACAAAGATGAAAAACAAAATTAAAAATGTTATAGTGAGCCCCTAAATACACTGAATCTACTATGTGTGGGAAGCATGAGTAGTAAGTGAATAAATCGAGTCATAACTGTGTCAGTAGATGTTGGCATGTCGTGGACTGCGTGTGTATCCTGCAACAGTGTTTACCACACTTTATACAAGCTTTCCTGTTACGGCACAATTCCTTCACCGCATCATTTGCTCAGAAGTGTAAAAGTGCTCTGAAGTGCTTTCGTTTTCATGGACTGAATCAGCCGGTGCAGCAAACTGTCTTGGATCCCCTTCAGTAAGAGCATGCTGTCATGTTGTGTGAGTAATGCATTTCTTTCACGTGCCTGCTTAGTGGCTCCCTCCTGTTCATTAAAGGCATCTCAACAAGGCTGCGTAAAAATGGCTCTCCAGCTGAAATGATCCTCCTACGCCGAATGAGGACTTGTTAACTGCAGCAGACAAATGGAGATGAGCCCACCCCCCAAACCTCGTTTTGGCATGTTTTCTAGCTGACGTGTAATCTTATCCTTTGGAGAATTCTGAATTAAAGTGTGATTAATTGTATTGATTTTCCATCATGCATCCCTTTTGTATATTAGCCCGTGCTGAGTCCTGCACACAGTGCTGGGTGCACAAGTTTTTCCGCTTACTTAAAATTCAGTTGCTCACAAAAACAGATCATACCGCCTAGTGTCCCAGTTGAGCAGCTTTAATGACCAGGGTTGCGTGTGTTTTCGTGCACACTTTGGTTCCCCATTGGGCAAAAGCAGCCAATTAGAGCGCAGCAGGCACCGGGCCTTCTCATAACCCAGAATGTCCATAATAGCTCCATTCAGGGAATGAGGGAGTTGTTCAGTGTCATTCTAATAGCAGGACACGTGGAGACAGACTGTAAACCTTTGGAGATGAAAGTGTACTTGCAAACTCCTGTTTAGTAGTTCCACTGTGAAACTACATTTATTATTTATTCACACAATAAATAATTCATTTCAGCAATAAAAAAAAGAGTGTGTCAATCCCTGTCAGTAGATCCCAGATTTGGATCTAAAAACAGCTGAAAAGCTTATGTAGAAGAGTTGGCTTATCTCCGTATTAGATCAAAATCATTGAAATCGAGGAAACGGTAAAGTTAAAATAAACACATGGGTGTGGTGTCTGCAGTAAAGCAGGTATATTGGAATCTCGTGGTGAAAACGAGGCAGAGTCACTGTCAATTTAATAGTTGGTGTACGTTCCAGCCTTCGCCTGTAGTCGTGCAAGGTTGTGTTTCGTTTTTAGGGTGGCAGTCGTAAAGATAAAGAGCTTGGAGTACAGTCAAAAGGAGTCCGTTGAGGTGATTGTGGGTTCATGTAAGGATGCTGCTGAGAAGCCTCCCTTTTTTGAGGCACTCCCAACTGGTGGAGACACTGAGGTAGATCCGTATCCCATTGGGTAGATTATATCTCATCTGGGCTGGGAATGTCTCAGTGTCTTCCAGGAGGAACTGGAAACTGTTGCTGAGGAGATCGACATCAAGAAAAGCAGCTTAGTCTTCTGCCAACGTGGCCCAACTTCAGAAAAGCGGACGATAACAGATGCTCAGTCAACGAACTTGCAGACATTTAGATGATCACCTGTCACCTCACCGGTCTACACTCATGTGGTAGCCCAGAAACATCGATTTCTTTATAATATATTATATATAGAACTAATCAAAACTAATCAATCACAGTCGCATTAGATATTGGTTTGCAGGAGTATCTAAGCAAAAAGTTGGAGTCCTCCTTGACACAAAGCTCCTCCCCTCACTAACAACTGACATAGCTAATATTCACAACACTGAGCTACGCTTGTGGAATTTCAGGAAGTCTGTAAAGCTCCCGTATCAGTAATACTGGGGTATTGCACAGTTATCATAAATGCTAACCTGCCTGATTGCCACAAACCCAGCTTCAGAGATTCCTAAGCTTAGATAAATGGAGCGGGAGCATCGGGAAGGCCATCAGGCATAAAATTTCTGCCACTTCAAACATGTGGATCCATCCACTGTAGAAATGAGGGCGCAGCCAAAAGTACTTTTATCCGATAGCCACTCTAGCCGTCTGTTTAGGGGTCATTAAGGTAGCAGCCAGCAGCTGTGGCTAATAGTAAAATGATAACATTAAATTGGGAGCGAGGCAGCAAACGCTGTGATTCCTGCCCATCTGTGTACTGTATTCATTCTTATTTTATTTTATTCTAATTGTCCTTCATAACTTTTGCACTGTCCACTTCCTGCTGTGACAAAACAAATTTCCCACGTGTGGGACTAATAAAGGTCATCTTATCTTATCTTATCTGTAACAGTGTAATAGAAATTGTTAATTTAACAGTTGTTTTTTTGCATTAGTAACTTTGATCAGACTACATCAGACAGATTGAAATGCATATATGTTTTTGCACTACCTTTTAGATGCTGAAAGTATTTGTTTATAGAGATCTAATAGTTTTGTTAAAGTATATATTTTACAGTATCTATCTATGGCGTTGGTATCTGACAGAAAATAGCCTGTTTGTGTTTACAGTGGTCGGAGATGAGGTGAGCATTAAAATCATGTTGTCAGACTTGACACAGCCAGGCTTCTTGTTGCAACCAAGGCACTTCAGCTTTGGCTTTACTCTTCAAAAACAGCTCTGTCTATCGTTTATATACAGTCTGTGACACGAACTGTATATAAAAGAGAGGGGAAAAAATGCACCTTAGTTTTCTGACTGGAAACCAAAACGTGATGTGAATTTCCACCTGTGTCTGCGAGCCTGTCTGCTCCCAGCAGCTGTCCATCAGAAAGGCAGAACTCGTGCTGTGTTTTTGGTTTAGTTTTTTTCCTCCACAGCCAAAGAGAAAATAGACTGTTGGTGTAATTATAACTTCTTCATAACACAACTCGCTTTTAGCGGTGAATAAAAACACTTTAGTTTCGATTACTTCCTGACTTTTCGAGCTGGAACTGTTCGATCGCTGCCAGTTTTGTGCTAATTTGTTCCTTTCAGTAAAAATAATTTTGCGTGGCGATGCATGTGAGGCTGTGCCTGCCAAGCTGTTGTGTTATTAGTGAGATTTCATGGCTGGCAATCAGAGTGTTGGCTGGTGCATCTGTGTCAGGAGACCCATAAGGCCAATCTGTTTGTGCGCCGCTCCCCTGCCAGAAAGATGGCCGAGGTGTTGCCAGAGAGGCGCTTCAGCAAGACGCTTTGAAACATCTTAAATAACTTTGAATGTTCAGTCATTTTTAAATCATTTGGGCAGAAAATTGAAATAGATTAATTATATTTGTGAACGCCATAACCCAGATGCCGCTTAGTGAGTAATATGATGGCTTTACATTGAGGTGTAGCATGCATGGTTAATTTAGGTGTGAGGACAGATGGCTTCTTGGATGAAGTCTTTTGTAATTTGGAACTAAAATGCTGAACCACTCATGCAAATTCCCCCAAAGCAAGAAAATTCCATCTCCGTTTATTTCTGTCTTTGCTGTTTTTTAAGGAAACTCCAAAGGGAAACGTCAGAAAAAGATTGTCTGCAGGACCCAGCACTACCTGAATCTGTACGCTGCAGATGGACTTCGCACGCTGTGCATAGCAAAAAAGGTATGCAAGCACGGATCTGTAAACCTGAACAACTGCCCTCCATCATTAAACTGCTTTAAAAGGGGGACGGAGGTGGTGTGTCTCAGTGGCTTCTTGACAGGATGTATTTGCAGCCCGGCGCAGATGATCACATGGACCAGCCCTTCCACAAGTGACATTCTTCGTGACTCAGCTGCAATCTGTGCCACTTTCCCAGGCTGTTAATTTATGTTCTCACAAGCTGGGCTCATTATATTCCTGCCTGTGCAGCGCCATCACCAAAGCAAAGCGATAAAACACCTTGTCAAGGTCTCACATTCTGTTATGGAGGATCCTTTTCTGCCATAAAGGCAAATGAGGAGTTCGGTTTTATCCCAGCAAGCTGACACATGACAGTGTGTGTGTGTGTGTGTGTGTGTGTGTGTGTGTGTGTGTGTGTGTGTGTGTGTGTGTGTGTGTGTGTGTGTAAACGTTTGTGTTTGTGTGTCAGATTCTGAGCAAAGAGGAGTACGCCTGCTGGCTGCAGCGGCACTTGGCGGCTGAGACGGCCATTCAGGGAAGGGAGGAGCTGCTCTTTGAGTCGGCCCTGCGGCTGGAGACGAACCTCCATCTTCTGGGTAGCTCTCAGTTACAGCTGAAACTGTTATTATGAATGTAATTACTCTAATGTTGGAGAGTTTGTCACAGACTTGCCTTCTCCTTCAGGAGCGACGGGCATTGAGGATCGGCTGCAGGACGGCGTGCCTGAAACTATAGCTTCCCTGCGGAAGGCGGGCCTGCAGATATGGGTGCTGACGGGGGACAAACAGGAAACTGCTGTGAACATCGCGTACGCGTGCAAGCTGCTGGACCCCGAGGAGGAGCTCCTGACACTGAACGCTGACTCTCAGGTGAGCAGCAGCACCAGCCGGGTTTTAATAAACTCTGTTTTCCTAAACGTGGAGCGCTCTCACATCTGCACGCTGTAATTGGATTCTTGCTCATTTCCCCCTTGGTACCATTTGTTTTGGCACATGTCACCAATGCCAGCTTCCCTAAAAGGTCTTCCTTGGTCACAAATAAACTCTGCAGCCATCGACTGCAAAGTGTACCCTATAGTCTTGAGCTAATCAAACAGCAGCAGATTCCTGTGTAGTAGCAGCTGGTGGACACATTGGTCATTGCTGTGTGAACAGTGGTGGTCTAAACAATCAGCGTGCTGCCCTAGATTAGAAAGGTGAAAACTGAAAAAGTGGCTGCAATCAGCAACGCCAAATCACAACAACAGTCGCCTCAAGGCGCTTTATATTGTAAGGTAGACCCAACAATCACATGACCCCCTATGAGCAATCACTTTGGCGACAGTGGGAAGGAAAAACTCCTTTTTAACAGGAAGAAACCTCCAGTAGAACCAGGCGGCCATGTGCCGCGACCGGTTGGGGAAGAGGAAACTCCTCTGTCATGTGAGCATCTCAAGCTCCTGCAGTGATGAATCACTGAAATGCTGGTAAAGACCGACCCCGGTCGTCTTTGCCTAACAACGTTTCAGAGGACGGAGTCTCAAGCCATTTAGATTCTTATTCACAGTCTAAATATTTTTCTACAAAAGTGATCAGCTGCCTGAATAGAATAACTGATTGCACAATTTACTGCATTCATTTTGCATTGCTCAAGAACATCGCCTGTGAAATTGCCAGCAAATAATTAGATTTATTATCAGATTTAATTCATTTATCCCAAAAATTGCAAATTGTGTCTTGCAGCATCCAAACACTGAACATAAGATTTAACAAAACAGCATAAATAAAGTATAATTACAGAAAAAAAAGAGCTCAATAGGTAACAAGCTGAGTGTACTGTTGTAGAATAAAGTTGGCTCATAAAGCAAACTAAAACTTGCCTGAATGCATTAAAATATTTGCTCTAAACCCGACCGACCCAAGGACAGGCAGAAGATCTTTATTTTAGTTTATTTAGTTTAGTAAGTTTTAGCACAAACTGACAGCAGAAGGGGTGAAAAACGCCCCACAGAGCACAGCACAGAAAAAATGTGCTGGCCGCAATTCTCCTGTGGTGACGAGTCAGGTGGAAATGTACGACGTGTCAAATCAACCTTGGGCTCCGCTGGTGGGATGACAAACAGCTAGTTTTGTGTTGGCATCATAGATTGTGTGTAAAGCGTTAGCACAGCGATAGCATGCTGCTGTTGTAGAGCTTTGTTGTCAGACTCACAGCTGTGGGTTGTTGTTTTCTAGACCGAGCACAGGTTGATCTTTAGTGTTGCGTTCTTGTCCCTCTCTGGAATAAATCAGAAGAAATCCTCATTCCAAAAGATGGAGATCGCTCATGTTTGTGTCTGATCTGACTAAAGATTTTTTTATTGACCCATCCTACATGATGTGTTACTACTACAGACGTTTACTGTGTTTACAGTAAAGCCTTACACAGGATTTAAATTCGTATTTGATCTTAAAGTATCCAAGCTCTAGAGCTCCGGAGATTGTTGCCGCTGGCATCAGTAATGATGTGAAAATTACATTTGGAAGACTCTGACCAGCCTGCTGCTAACATGTAAACAACAGGATGTGTGGGGAATGGACTGTGACATCCATCGATGGTTTGACTGCAAACTGTAGTGAAATCTACTAGAATGTTGTTGATTTTCTTGCTTGAACTCTGAATGAGAAATCTAATTTTCTCAAAATATTCATCGTGCATATCTGTGTCTGAAAACTCCTCCTTTATTAAAAAAGGACCCACAATGTTTGACTCTGTGCTGCTGAAGCATCTGCTTACCAGATGTGAAGCAGATCAGGCAGTTTTGATACGAATTAACATGCCGTCCTGACGCTGAACTCCAACCTCTTCTCTGTGAACCAGGAGGCGTGCGCGCTGCTGCTGGAGGAGAGTTTACACTACATCCAGGCCAAATTCCTCTGCAGCCCTTCAGGCCCAACCACCAAGACCTTCAACACTAACTTCTCGCCCTTTGACATCTACTCCTCTTCATCTCCGTCCTCCCAGTCCACTCCCTTCTTGGTGCACCGGCTGGGCCTGGTGATAGACGGGCGGACCTTGGCCTACGCCCTGGATAAGAGTTTGGAGGATAAGTTTCTGGCCGTTGCACGGAGCTGCCGTTCCGTGCTGTGCTGCCGGTCCACGCCGCTGCAGAAGAGCATGGTGGTCAAACTGGTGCGGAACAAGCTGAAGGTCATGACTCTGGCCATAGGTAAGGACCGGGTGAGCATATTCAGACACAGATGTGCCTGTTTTTATAATCCAGTCACAAGCTCACTGCTGGACTTAAAAACAACTGACCTCACCCGAAGTAAAAACTAAATATTTGTCCTATCTCATGCTTGCATGTGTTTATAGTTGCAGACATAAAAATTAGGCCTATTAGGCTCTAACTTTGTGTTAAAGCATTCCTTAGCTTTGAACGGCTTAAACTGTGAGCTGTAGTCTTGAACCTTCAGGCTATCCCCAGCATGTAAGATCCCAGCAGCGTCCAGACAGATCAGAACGTGCCTGAGCTTTCGAGCACAGCTGCTAACCTGCTCACAAGTTGTTCCCAAATATTAACGAGCTTGGATAAGGGATTTTTTTCTCAGCGTTGAAAGACATTTTTGGAACACACAAACTCTTCCAGACAAGTGTACAAGTGACTTTCCCCATCTTCATCTTACTCTTTTCTAACAAACACATGAATGCCATATTTTAATTGCAGTGTGCACACCTGAACCTGCCAGCCCTGAACATTCAGTTTATTTACTTTATTTATTGCATCTTTACCTCATCATGCAGCAAATTGGCTGCTACACGGCTCCAGTGAACCTCCTGTATGTTCCTCCTGCTGTGATCTCTGTGTGAGCTGATTTTGAAATTTGCCTGAGATGGAGGTGCACCATTCATCATTCAGCCTCTGCTCTGAGTTATTCTTAGTATTTCTACACTTTCCCCTAATGAAGCTGCAGCAGCACAGAGGGGACGTGAGGACGTCACTGTGACCTGCGTTGGTCTTTTCTCTGTTTTCCATTTATTTGGTCCTGCTGTGCTCAGGAGGAGCAGGTTTTATTTGCCAGCAGGACGTTTTTTTCAGTCAGTGCTATGTTAGCTTTTTAGCTTTAATATCTTTCAGTACTTTAGTCTTATTATTCAGACGTGTCACGCTTCACGAGCTGGTACGGAGCCTTACACACATTACTTGTAATAATAATAAATTATGGCCTACTTGGGCCATTCTAGGGTTTTAATGCAAGCATCTGACCAATAATATGGCTGCGCTGTGGTTAATTATACTAACACACTGTCCAGTTCTGGTGAGAAAAATTCAGGAATTTAATTTGGATGTTGCTGATCACTAATAAGCAGATACAATAACTTCTTCCATGCAGTCCATCATCCAAACATGGTCACTTCTGGCTCCAGAAAAACTGATATGGCAGCAGCCAAAATGCACTCTGGTTATACTTTTCTGAAAAAGTCGTGATGGCACATTAATCACGTTGTTCCATCCCACTCACAAAAAAATCCAGCCTTGTGAATTCTCAGTGAAAAGGGAAAAAAGGAAAAAAATTCCAGCCAACTTCTATTTGAGTGCTGCTCACCACCTACCTTTCATTATCAGCCTGTGCTGCCACTGCGGTGCCATTGTGACAACAAAATCCTCCCCCTCTCCCACTCCACCACCTGTAGTGACAAAAAGAAGGGAAAACAAATCTATCCACACTACCGGAGACACCGCCTGTCGGCTGCCGCAGCAGGAAGGCCTCTGCCTCATGGGAGGCCGAGCTGCAGAGGTGGCGAACGCAGCTCGTATAACGGCTGAGGAGTCTGTGAAAGCTTCACGTTCCTCTCGCAAACACGGGGCACGCCGGCTTCTCCATCTTGTCGTCTTCACGCTCGATAAAGCCCCCCCCCCAAACATAAACTGATGTACCTCCTCCTTCTAACGGTCTATTTTTTCTCTTTCACTTCCCCACATTAATCACAGGAGATGGGGCCAATGACGTCAGCATGATCCAGGTCGCAGATGTGGGTGTGGGGATCTCAGGACAGGAAGGCATGCAGGTAAGGTGATGAATAGAGTGGCACATGGGGCGGAGAGGAGAGGAGAGGTGGGTGATTTACGGTGGGCTGTAAAAAAGCAGCGCAGCCTGAGAGCTCCTGAGAGCGAGAGGAGCTGCAGATAAAAGATTGGGGAATCGGGAAGAGGGGGAGACACTAGCATTCTTTAGGGTTGTTAATGGCTTTTCATTACACTTAAGTGCGGTTTTTAGCCCACATCCATGACCATCCTCTAAATAGGATTGCCTGTGCTGTGCTGAGTCAGCAGGAAGGCCCTGTGTCCTGCAGAGAAGCAGCGCGGCGTGGACGCTCAGCTCCAAGGCCACGGCTGAGAGAGCATCTTCACGAAGAAAAACCTCCTCCCCTCCGCTCGTTTACCTGCAGCACCCTGCTCCAGAGCTGTGCTCTTATGATGGAGATTCCCAATTAACTTCCAGGGGAGGCTTTGCCGGCACGCTGCTGTGTAGCACATCTGCTAAAGCCTCAGTATCCTGTCTTTAACCAAGCTGCTGCATTAATTACCGTTAATCAAACTGCCACTTAATGAGACAGCGGTCACTCTCGGGGACTCCGCCGCACGCCACGTGCTGAGACGCTCTTTACTGCACCCAGGGCCTGCACGCACTGCTGCATTATCATTAACGCACCATTCGTCTATTAGCGACGCGCTCCCTGTGTAGTCGTTAGGAGGGGTTATTGGAGCGCAGCAGAAGCGGGAGGCCTGCTGTTGTTTCTGTTGCTGACAGCCGAGAGGTGCCGTAAAGGGTTAGCGGCGGCGTTTATGATGTAAAAGCAGGGCTCAGTACTGGGAGTGTTTTACAAGGTGATGGATGAGACTGACAGCTTCCTGCCGCGCTAACGGTGAATCCCAAGAGGAGGGCAACTCGTTTACGAGTTATTGCTTTGGAAAGATTATACCCGCTAAAGATTCATTAAGAAGAGGCGAGAACAGCCAGCGAGTAACTGCCTAATGTGTGCTCGTCTCGTGTACGTAGGAGAGAGGCGGCAGGAGACTGAACGTTTGGTTCTTGTGGTGTTCTGCAGGCAGTGATGGCAAGCGATTTTGCCCTCCCACGTTTCCGGTATCTCCAGAAGCTCCTGCTGGTACACGGGCACTGGTGCTACTCCCGTCTGGCTAACATGATCCTGTATTTCTTCTACAAGAATGCAGTAAGGCCCTTCCCAGTGCACATAGATCTGAGTCAGAAAGGATGAGGTGTTCTGCTTTTTCTCACTACTTCCATCCCATTTGTTCCCTCAGATGTTTGTGGCGCTCATCTTCTGGTATCAGTTCTACTGTGGCTTCTCAGGTTCAGCCATGATTGACCAGTGGTATCTCATCTTCTTCAACCTGATGTTCTCTGCTTTCCCACAACTCATTACTGGCACTCTGGACAAAGACGTGTCAGCAGAGACTCTCCAACAACTACCTCAGCTCTACGTGAACGGCCAGAACTCCGAGGTGCGCTCCCTCCTAATGATCTGACAGCACATTTCAAATTTTTACTAACAATAATGTGGGAGAAAAAAAAACAAAGCTGAAAAGTAGACCGGGTGTCTGTCTCCTGAATCCAAACTGGGAGCTGGTTCCACAGAAATGCCTCCCATTCTACTTTTAAATACTCTCGGAGCCAGAAATAAACCAGGAGTCTAAGAGCAAATTTTAGGATAATCTGGTAATGAGGTCTTTAAGATGTGATGTGGCCTGGTTGTTCTGGACTTCATAGGTAGGGAGAAGGATTTTTAGCGCTAATTCTGGATTTAACAGGGAGACAGTGAAGATAAGCAAATATGGGAGAAATATGAGCGCTGTATCTACACCCAGTTAGTACTCCTTCTATAGCATATTAGATCAGCTGAAGGCTTTTTAGAGAGCTTTTGCAAAAGTCTGATAATAAGAAATTACAGTACACCAACCTAGAAGTGAAAAATGCATGAACTAGTTTGTCAGCATCATTCTAAGGCAGGATGTTTGTAGCTCCGTAGTGTAGTAAGTTTACACAAATGGCTAACACAAATTGTGGCTGTTTCAGGTGCTGAGTTATCTGTGAGCCAAAAGCTCAGACTGGTCTAAACACTCAGTTTCACACAGTGTTTACTACTACTGCTGACTCATATGAGAGAGCAAATGTCCCTACTGTAGTTATATCTGTCATAGAAGCCCCACCTTCTGTTTGTGAGAGGCAGCCAATCAGAACAATGTTAGCTTAAAGGGAAGTTGGCTTGAAATGAGGGGTTCCAGTGAGCCCTAAACTCTTAATCATGCAAAGTTCTCCACGATTTAGAGTCTAAGAATTAAACTTGGTATTACCATGAGGGTTTTTTTTTCCTCTCCCTGGCATAGACGAAAGACTTCACTCTTTGCTCCAGAGAAAACCCAGTTTGTCAGTCTTGACTCAAAGGTCAAGAATAAGCCGGAATTCATTTTGCATGCTGCATAGATACCATTCAGTTTAGACTCAGAAATCCACATTTTTCCTAAATAAAATGAATTTATGTTATAATATGCCATGATTTCTGTCATTAACCTTTGATTTCTAGCATAAATTTTAGCGTAAAGGTTAAAACTGTTGCGCTTGTTCATTGTTTTGATGGGTCATTAATGTTATTTCTGACCCAGAATTAATCAGGACTAGTTAACTTCTTCTGGTATCAAATGTAGGTAGGTAATAGAGAGATTTGTATATGTGTTTTGAATATTTACATTTTTAACATTTTTCCTCTCCACAGTCACACTGATGCTGAGTGTCTGTGTTTATCCTGCAGGAATATAAGCCATATATGTTCTGGATGAACATGATTGATGCCTTCTACCAAAGTCTCGTCTGCTTCTTCATTCCTTACTTTGTAAGCGTCACTTCTGCCATTCGTCTTCACCAAGTTATTAGAGTTTTACCTTTTTATTTGATTTTAATGTTTTATCCTCTTTACATGGTTGTTAACAATTCGTCAGCAATGAAATTTATTAATTCATAATTTATTTATTCATTTCTTTAAATTTTACTTAAAATGAATGTTTTCAGTACAAAGCATGAAACTAGAAGCGTTGTAGAGATTGCTAAGCTCAAATTTTTATTTCTACAAAACTGCAATACGTTCAATATATATCAATAAATGCACAAAAAATGCTTAAAAATACAGAAATTTAGTGAGATCCTCGAGTCAGTATGTAAGGTGTGATCTTATGTTGTTGTTTTTTTAAGGTGGTCGATTTTCAGTTCTAGCAAGCACGTGTATTCACGCTGCTTTATGTTGTGTTGGGAAAAAATTGACTAAAAGAACAAAAATCTATTTTCTGTATATATTTTTTTTTATGAAATGTTCTTCTATGCTGGCCAGGCCTATGCTGACTCTGACGTGGACCTGTTTACATGGGGAACTCCCATCACCACCCTCGCCTTATTCACTATTCTGCTGCATTTGGGCACCGAGACCAAAACATGGGTAAGAAATCTGATTATAAAGCCAACAGATGACAACAGCGATCCCTGATGTTTATTTAAAAATACAAATAATTTTAAGCTCATAGTCAGTCTGCTTTGGATGGTTACAGGATTATAATGCTCAAAATCTCTGTGGGGGAACATGAGTGGGATTTTTATTTTTATTATAAAAGCTCACTGTTGGTCTGTGATTATCATTCACTGGTAACACGTTACAGGAACCTTTGTAATAAATCATAAAAATTATAGTTTTATGGCAAAAATTCATAAAATTACATATTTTGTAACCATTTTTTTTCATGGATTGGAAAATCAGCATCATAGAAATTTGCCAGACATTAACAATTTATTGATTTATTATTTAAAAGGTCTTCTGTTTCATAACTTGTGAAAACAAAGTTGACATTTTGTTTAATTCCTGGATTCTGTCATATGTAGCTTTGACATACTACTTTAACCCATTTAATTCTGTTATTTATCACCAAGAGTACATCAGTCACGTAGTGTACATATATACGACTTTTATTGTGAAAGGCAAAAGAAGCCTAAAACAAACTGGGTTTCCGGTAGAGTCTGTACAGGAAACTGAGCAGGGAGACGGCAGAGATAATCTACAGACCAGGCGTTCCTTAACCTCCTAAAACCCAAACTCTTTCATGGCATGCATTTTTAATTTCTCTTTGATATTTGGGCATATTGGGACCCGATGAAATTAAAAACAAAGAATTACCTGATTTCTTTTTTTTTTTTTTTTTTTTTTTTTTTTTTTTTTCCCTGATTTTTGTTTCTAAGAAAAGTGAGAGCCACATATGAGGATGTTCGTATAAAATTTAGATCAAACAACAGCAGTATAATGTGCTTATAAGTGGATATAGAGCAAAATTGAGTATTTTGGTCTAAGTAACCCAAAATGTGATGTCCACATATATGGACGCCAGGTCCGAGGAGGTTAAACAGAGATTTGAAGTTGTGCAGAAGATGGAACAAAAACTAGAAAACGTCAGAAACAAACCCCATGTTTTTCCCGGGGTGAGACCAGCCTCGCTCAAAACTGAACCGGTCAGCCAGAGATCAGAGCTTAGACTTGGAGTGCTATAAACTCCAGTTACAACTTATAATGTCTGCATATTAACTATTTACAAACATTTTTTAGCATCATTTGCAACTTTACAGTAACCTTCCTGGTAATGTTCTCCAAACCAGTCATTAACAAATAAATATTTCATTGTATGCAACAGTAAATGAGTATTAACTGAAGTTGGGGCTATTTGTCAAATTCTCATCTTTTTAATAATTATTAGAAAGCGTCATTCAGTAGAGCTGCTCTGTGTTTGCAGTGTCAGACAGTCCACACCGCATCACAGCACGCCAACACCTTACACCGCCAGAGAGCTCAGACATGCTGCTCATAAACTGATGAAATTTATGACTTTGCCCTGAGTCCGAGTCTTCTCCATCATCTCTGTGGCTGTAAATTCAGCCTGACAAGGGTTTTTTTTTTTTTTTTTTAAACACATGGGAAGAGTGTCCTTTTTACTTACTGCCTTCATGGACACGACTGCCCCTCATTTAGAGGCGCTTTCATTAAAAGGAGCACGATGGAAGGTACACTTCCACACACGCAGCTGGCAGGCCCTTCATTTCCTCGCTGCTCAGGAACATAATGCATGCCTGATTGGTAAACTGGTGTGAAAGTCAATTAAAGGTAGGTAGGTGACAGCAGCCCACCCCCCCCCCCCCCCCCCCAAAATACAGAAGCTGTGAGGCTGTAATTAATTACGTGTGTCAGTACAACACTTCAGTGAGCCATTGTACACGATTCGCTGTGTCAGACGTCAGATCAGCCAATCATCTCCGGGATGCAACATGAGGAGTTTTTTCCCCTCGCTGACTAAACTCATTTTAGGGCACGAGAAGACGGTTTCGCATCCACACTTCTGTCGTTCTGCCTGGAGGAAACTTCTTTAATGTAGCCTAAATGTACAGCAGGCTTTAGCTTCCAGTCATGTTTACCTTCATTTAAATATATATGTTAATGTTTTACAGGCAGTAAATCAAATCACTGTGTATCACTTATAGAGAAATGGAGAGTCTTTGCTCATCTGATTCTCGGGAGAGGGCGGCAGCAGGGAGAATTTCACGGTTTGATCCTGGAGTTGAAGCTGAATCACGACCGCTTTCGTACATATTTCATGTCCGTGGGGCGGTTTGAGGTCTTGTTGAGGAGTCAGAGAAATCATTTCAGGCGGCAGATTAAAACAGTATTATTTTAGTATTTCCGTGTCATTGTATATTCAGTACCGGTGCGTGTTTTGCGCTAAAAGCGAACTTGGTGAGATCTGATTATTCGTATGTGAAAAATCGAGCTTTGTTTGAAAAAATAAAGACTGTAAAATTACGTGGTTGGTGTGAACGCCTGCGTTAAGAATAGGTGTGTAAAGTCTTATGATTTTAAGTTTCTGTTACTGTTTCTCATCCTCGTGTCCTTCCCCCTGTAGACGTGGATGAACTGGATGTCAATCGCCTTCAGTATCGCCTTATTCTTCACCGTGGCGCTGTGCTACAACGCCTCCTGTCCCGCCTGCTACTCTCCTTCCAACCCCTACTGGACCATGCAGAGGCTGCTGCAGGAGCCCCTCTTCTACCTGCTGTGCTTCATCACGCCTATCGCTGCGCTGCTGCCTCGGTACACCGTGTTCAGTTTGTGGATGAGTGAAAACACGAGCCTGTTTTTCAAATATTTATCATCCGAGTGCTGAATTACGTCTGTTATTGATACCAGATGCCTTTCATGTTTATCCCAGCCGCCTGGCGTTCTTCGGTGGAGCGCTGCTGATGTCCGTCTCTGTTTTACTTTTCAGATTTTTCTACAGGGCGTGTCAAGGCACGCTGTTCCCGAGCCCAGTCCAACTTGGAAGGCAGTTGGATAAACTCCCCGCTGACATCCGCAGGAACATCCTCAGCCTGAGTCAGGTCAAGGTGGGGTCGCCGCTCTGCCCCAAGCTTCCCTTCCTGTCCCTCGCTAAGGCCTCGCCTAAAGGTTACAATAAAAAGGATCGGAGGAGCGTCTCTGGCTCTAAACCGGGGCCTCTATTACAAACAGATGAAGCAAAGAGAAGCCCACTGCAGCCCACAGACAGCGATATGCACCTTTCAGATCTCTATACACCAGCTCCATCAGAAGTAGACACCCTTCCCTACACCAAAGACAACCCTGCCCCATCAGGGGAGCTGCAGACTTCTTCCGCTGCAGACTCAGAGCATCTCAATAAGACTATAGAGCTGTCAGATGTGAATCTGTCCAGCTGTGTCACCTCCACACCTCTGCCCGCTCAGGCAGACGGCGTGCAGCTGAGCATGCCCCCCGACGGAGCCTCGCAGTGCGTCAGATACACGAGGAACTCAGAGGAAAGACTCAAATCTGAGCACGCCGTCAGTTCGGCACACAGGACAGAGCCGCCGACAGAACGGCCGCTGCAGGCCGCTTCCTTCAGTCTTAACTAGAAATTCAATTGCACAATAGTTTGTTTGTTTTTTAAAGATCTAATTATATTTTTCAAGCAGATTCTTTTATGAAACATGCAAAGAGGTACTTTATATTTTGGATGTAAATCTAAAGCAGAGATATTTTTGCCTTTTGGGAGATTTATTTTTCTGATACTGGGAAACGTAAAGTTCACACAGAAACATCTCAGTACTCTGTCAGGTCTTCATGAAAAGAAGAGCAGAGAGATTCCACCGTGATATGGTACCCAGTTCGTTCTTTCAGCTTGGCCTGTAAATGCACCAAGACCTGGATCGGAGCCGTTCGTGGCCTCGAATCAGTGCTGATGAGGAAAGAAGTTCCCGTACTTTACTTATACTTAACGGCCACGCAGAAGCATATTTCTGTGAGGACTTCCATGCAGATGATACCAAAGGTTTATATTCACGTGCAGCAAGTTGTGGTGCTGGCTCTGTGCACATTTTCTTCTTGTTGCTGGATCGGGAAACAGACGTCTGTTTCTAGCTGTTCTCTTGCACAGTAAATTCTTCTGAATTATAATTATTAGAGCTGTTGGCTGTAAAGTTATTTGTGCATTATGACCAAGAAATCGCCATTTCAGTCTTTATGCACTAAGAATCCACCAGGAATTATGCTCTGTGTGTGTGTGTGTGTGTGTGTGTGTGTGTGTGTGTGTGTGTGTGTGTGTGTGTGTGTGTGTGTGTGTGTGTGTGTGTGTGTGTGTGTGTGTGTGTGTTTCTACAGGGTTAAGACTTGGTTTGAAATGGTTAGCGTTAGGATTATGTTCAGATTAGGGTTCGGGTTAGACGTTTAGCTGGGCCGTGGAATACGCTACATCCTCGCAAAAGCAAAACTCTTATATACACGTGTGTGTGTGTGTGTGTGTGTGTGTGTGTGTGTGTGTGTGTGTGTGTGTTTATCGAACGACTCATTGGATCTCTTTTAAGAGCCAGTTCCACATAAATGTAGATTTGCTAACTGTTGCCAAGAGTTGAGGTCAATCTGGTTTCCATGACTGTCTGTCAAATATAAAGCTGAAGTCGGAGGCGTTATTTTCTAAAAATAAATAAAAAAATAATAATAATTTTAAAAACCTGCTGTCCAGCATCTCTAAAGCTCATTAATTAACATTTCATAACATCTCCTTTCTTTCATTTTTGTAATCACCATATCATAAAGATAATATATGTATCAGTTGGTTGACATTTCACATTGCTAGCAGTTAGCTGCTTCTCTCTTCACCTTCATGTACTGAACCCGTCACTTGTCCTAACAGCGCTACACCAAGCACCCAGCAACAAGTCAGCCTCCATCCGAGTGAAAACCCTCCTCTGTGTGTCTGTGCAGATGTTTTGCAGATGTCTTCTCATCTGCATCCTTTACAGTTTTACTAGGAAGCACTTTAAAAGCCCCATTTTGCTTTTAGCTTTTCAGTTTTTAAACACCACGTTTACAGTGGTGGATATTTTTACCTTAAGCTGTTTCCCTCTGCTCCTCGACTTTATACACAGCTAAGCTAACTCTATCATAAGAAGCAGGATTTTTGCTACCATAAGCTTTTTTTTGTCTTGTTTTTTTTAGTCTGACTTTTATCATGTTTGATCTTTGGCCCTGTGTGAGTAACAGAGTAGCATTTAACTAAATGCAATCTTAAAACTGGAATTATTCTGACAAAGATTTATATCTTCATAAGCAACGACCGGTACTCAGAACAGGAGGTCTTGGCCTGTGCAAGTGGCCTGACTCCAAATGATATCTGATGGGCTGTGTGGCTTCAGCTTCATATTTAACACAAACATGAGAGAGAAGGATCAAATTTCTTTTGTTTGTGAGGAACAGCCAGTTGTAAGGAGCTTATTTCACACAGAGTAGAAACTGGGTGATCGATGCCCAGAATAAGAAAAAAGGGCATTATTTTGAACTTTTACTCATGAAAAGCTAGGCTAACGCTAATGAGTGAAATAATAAATGCATGAAGCTGAGCGTAACAGAGGCACCGCTTAGTCTGTGCAAGTGCCTTTTTTCCATTCATGTCATGTGTTTAGTTTATCTGAAGCCTGTCTGATTTTTTTTTTCTACAGCTGTAAACCAAATCCTCGGGGTTCAGTCTGTCCCAGATCTTAAAGAGACTGCTTTAAGTTTGCACTTTGAAAGCTTTGAGTCGCTGAGTGTCGTCGGTGCTGCTGGGAGAGCGGGAGCTTTGCACCCCTCTCACCTTTGCAGACACTTTGATGCGTTCCTCCAGTTTATGGTTGAGCATTTAAAGCAGCAGCACCTTTTTAACATTTTCTGAAGGGCGTGTCTCATTCCAGGATGTTTTTGTAAAGAGTTCAACTTTTGCCAAAGGTCATCTATATATTCTACGTGCCTTAACACTGGATAAGAAATGAAAAATGTGCTCGTGATGCTGATTCTGTTTGTTTAATGATGACGGAGCATATATTCGGAGGCTGCAGGCTCTGTGGTTTCTCTCCTCCTGTCCTTTTGCACATGGTGCTTGTTCCTTTGGCATGCTGTTGTCTGCAGTCTGTTCACTTTGTTTTAGAGGTTCTGTCATTTGGGGTGTTGCACTTTGTGTGCCAGGCTGAAGCTTGAGCGTTTCTGCGATCCTACACACACACTGTCACACAGCGTATCTGAGCATATTCGATGTTTTTCTCCTTATTTTTCTTTTGGTTGCTGCATCGGCCGAATGTGAGCTTCACTGTTTGAATGGTTTCACTCTCAGTGCTGGTCAGCCACAGCATTAAAACGTTTTTTAAAAACCACAATTATTTTGAAGCACAGTAGTTTTCGAAAAGTCAATGAGACATTAAGTCTTCATGTTAAATAGCTGCCAGGTTAATGGGATGTGAGATGGGTTATTGTTGTTGTTGACCGAGACCAGAAAAACAGCGAGTCGCTCCACTTTTAAAGCGATCACTAAATTAATTTAGGAAGACATCGAAGCATTCAAGGTGTTAAACTCTGCCACTGCCAGCCGGTGAAGCCGTGTTTCTACCAATCAGATCGGCTTTTTATGTTGTGGCTGATCAGTATATTGAAAGGTAATGATCAGAGATTTGGGGTTAAACACTGAAAAGCTGCAGCCGGTCACCAACGTAGAAGAATTGTTTTAGGTTTTTATTAATATTCCACATTTTTATCAGTTCTTTGGCCTTTGAGCAACTGGAAAGTTTCTGTACATGGCTACTTTTGAACAAAATAAAAATGATAATAAAGAATTTATGTATGCTTTCCTGGTCTTATTAATATACATTGACTTATTTTATGTATAGCAGGCTTGCCCACTATAAACTTGAAACCAGTGAGCCATTGATCATACCGTGGATAATTCTCCTTTCTGACTTTCATAATCACCATAATTTACTAAATTAAGTTCAAATTTTATTCAACAAAAGCTGAAACTTTTGACTGAGGCCATAAACACATCAGGAAAGTGTTTACTGGGGTCCCAGACTGAGGGAGATGTGCACCATTTTCCCCATAGACTTCAATTCAATT
Organism: Pelmatolapia mariae; assembly: GCF_036321145.2. Taxonomy (NCBI): domain Eukaryota; kingdom Metazoa; phylum Chordata; class Actinopteri; order Cichliformes; family Cichlidae; genus Pelmatolapia; species Pelmatolapia mariae. The sequence continues at coordinate 37,949,347 of NC_086246.1, read as the reverse complement.
TCAAGTTTTGTATAACCTGCTGGCCGTTAGAAAGAATGCAGGTACTCCCACATTAGCATCGCCAGCTTTTTATTCTAGCTTTGTAGTCCGGTAGGAAAATCCTGATTCGAAGTAGAGTCTAACAGTCATCCTCAGAAACATGACTGTTGGGGGTTTTGTGTTTTTTAAAGCTCATCTTCCGTTTCCTTCTCTGGATCCATGTGCTGTACAGTCCCCTCAAATTAATGACCGTCGCAGCACTTTCTCCTCGTCCGGACACTGAGATAGTGATGACTCCTTTCCTCATCAGCCTATTTTTTGTTTGTTTGTTTGTTTTTTCTGCCTACGCATGAAGGTGTGACTTTGAGCAAAGCTTTTTGTTTTTTTGGGTTGCATTGCTGATAAGTAACACGGGTGTCCGTGGATCAGGAGGTACAGCGGGTCCTCCACTCGGTGTTTCGTTCCCCAGCTCCTGTAGACGGCATTTCGAAGTATCCTTGGGCAAAATACTGAACCCCGAGTTTCCCCTGATTCATCCACGGATGTGTGAATGTTAGATTAAAAGTGTTTAGGGTGAATGGGTGAATAAGGTTTGTGGTAAGAAAGTGCTTTAAGTGTTCAAATAGAGTAGAAAAGCACAGAAGTACCAATCCATGTACAGTAAAACTGACTTTTGTCAGTTTTATGATGAGAATTAATGTAAAAGATTGATATTATCATTAAACAGGCTCCACTTGGATTGAAGACCTACTCTAATTACTTTTTAAATCACCTGCACAACGATGCTCATTCGCAAGTTAATAGAGTTTAATTCGAATTTTTATCATGAAGGAGCTCCATTGATTGTGGCCATTAAAGAGGCCCAGGCCCTCTTCGTGACCCATAGGTTTAACGAGCTTAAATCAGAGTATTTTCAATTTCCCAAGCTGCCTCGTATATATAACGTGGTCCACCGCAGCAGTCAGGGAGCTAGATCTTGGGAGTGATGATGCTTTAAGAGCCTCTCCTTTTCCACTCCTTTCTTCCAGAGACGTTTTGTTCATTTGCACCAGTGAGGATATGCAATGCATCATTTCTGATTGCAAATAATAAATGAAGGATTTTTTTTTTTCTTTTTTTGTGAGCCAGGGCCATCTGTCTTCCAGTTGGTGGAGGCATTGCGAGGCTCCGTTCTGCTCTGTCACGTAGGAGTGGCTCAGAAAAAGCATTATTGCACTTTTTCAGTCTAACTTCCCACTGACACAGGAAGCCTGCCAACCAAAACAGCAGGGACACCAATAAACAGCACACAGAGATAGACAAACACCCACGAGTAGTTCAGGGTCTTTGGTTCACCTGAGAGTAAACTGTGTGCGGAAACACTACAAGAAAAACATGACTAAGAGACCTATTTATGGGTTAATTCTTACACTTTTAATAGTAGTTTTTAGAAAAGTCCTTTGGATGATTTTTCCATTCATGCTTAAATTTTTCAGACCTTTATTTGGGTCCGGGTCATAGAAGCATATGTTTAAGAGGGCTTCCAGGGTTTCCTCTCACTTGGACATACCAGAAGCACCTTACATTGGAGGCCCCAAGGTGGCATCAGGGTCAGATGCTGAACCTCTTCACCTGGCTCACATCAGTGTGGAGTAGCTGATCTACTCCTGGCCCCTCCCGGGTGACAGAACTCCTCACTTGTCCCTTAGTGAGGGGTGCTTGTGTTTGAGATGCTTTAATTCTTCTAGTCATTACTCAGAACTCGTGGCCACAGTGACTCCCCATGAATTGTGTAATCCAGGGCAGTAGAGTCTCTCCAGGCAATCTGGTCCTGGTTGACGAGTCAGGCTAAGAATGATGCAGTATCATAATTGATATCCATCTATTTTATTTTTTTAACGCTTATCCAATTTGAGGGCTAGAGCCTATCCTGACTTCCAAAGGGCGAGAGGCAGGGTACACCTTGGTCACGTCGCCAATCGTTGTCAAGGCTAAAACAGAGACGGACAACCGTCGCACTCACATTCACACCTACGGCCAATTTAGAATCACTGATTAACCTAACCCCACTGACTGCATGTCTTGAAGTGTGGGAGGAAGTGTGAACGCCACACAGAGAAAGCCCCGGCCAGGTGCTGGAATCAAACCCAGGACCTTCTTGCTGTGAGGCAACAGTGCTACAGTTTGAAAATGTTCACCTATGGCTAGGAAAACCCCCACTGACCTAAAAATGTGCCTTACAGCAGACACTAATGTTTCTTGGTAATTTAATTTTCTAATTTACAAAACAGGAAAAATTGAGGAAAATGGATTATGAAGAAGTATTATGAATACATGTATTGGAAATGCTTTTTGTTTTACACATAAAGTTGAAAAACTATTTCAGAAATTGACCAGATGCTTAGTTGGTATAAAGACCAAACTCGTCACACCGACTGAGCGGGGGCATCTCTAAAACAGAGGATCTTTGTGCCGTGAAGTGTGAAGCAGAAACCTTTATGTAAGCATATTTTCTTGTTTTTGCCTGATGAGCAGTTCAGCGGCCCGTTTGCCTGAGCGTGTTGTGATAATGTCGACATTTGCTGAAGTGTTGAAAATCCTCTGCGCTGATGAGCCCGTGTTATGAGCCAGCTCTGAGGATGTCTCTAAGGTACATGTGTCCGATCGCACGAGACATCACCTCCGTCGTGATCGTCTCGGTGACCCCTGTCTCTGCCTGCTGTCTGGTACATTTCCAGGAATTGCTTAACACCCGTGATATAAAACGATCCTCTCCATCCTACGTCCTGCCCTGCATGCAGTCTGCAGCATCTTCTCTAGAACTCTGGACCACCCTGCAGTCTCACTTACAGTCTGCATCGCAGAGGCTAAAAACACAAACACTTTTTTTTAGTTTGAACTTCATTGCCGTGTTTCTGCTTTTGTTCTTGTTTCAGCGATTATGAGATAACTGGGAGGGTTAATGAGCAGTTAAAAACTCCTTCTGACACATAGTAGAGAGAATAACAATGATCTGTTAAATTTTCTGTAACAAGTAAAAGTCTTAGATTCTAAATTTTACTTAAATCTTAGTAACTTTTTTCTAAATCAATCAGTTGCTCATTTCCTGTGGGTGTATTAACCCTCTACTGCATGACTTTTTAATTTTTGGGGAAAAAATTATTTCTCCCTATTTTGGGGGAGCTTTAGGGTCCCTAATAATATATCAATCATAAAATTTGACACCCTTCCCCCCCCCAAACAGATATTGGTTTGTTGCTTCAAGGCAACACTGTGCAACAAGGGTAGTAAAATGCCAAGTTATTCTATAATAAGTTGTATTAGTACAACAAGGATGAACAAATAAATAAACAACAAATAAACAATGTAAACATTTCACAAACCAATAAAACACCAAAATGCATCCAACATTTGACCCTAACCCTATGCACGCGCGTGCGCGCGCGCACACACACACACACACACACGTTGTGTTTCCATCACTTTTGTGGAGATTACATTAACTTACATTAATTTCCTGGAGACTTATCCTGACTCTACCCATCACTATTCCCTGCCTGAACCTTATCCTAACCCTGACTCAAGCCTTCACCCTAAAATTGAATGATTTACCTTGCAATTTGTCCCCATAAAGTAGGCGAGACCTCACAATGTGAGTGTGTAAACAAATTTGTGTCCCCACAACAATAAGTAATACACGACCACACACACTGACACCCGCACAGCAATATTGGTATGGCACGGATCAGGCCCACACAATGTGTTTACACATGGCCCACATACCGCAAAGAATGATGGCCCTTTTGTGGCCCAGACCTGGTTTGCCAGAGGTGGTCCACACATGGGCCAGCACAAGGCCAGTTTCAGACACCCTAGTCGTCCTGTGCTGGCCCATGTGTGGATTACCTCTGGCAAACCTGATCTGGGCCACCAAAGGGCCGTTATTCATTGCGGTATGTGGGCCATCTGTAGGTGGTATGCAGCCACGGGCCAGTTGTAGACACAATGCTGGCCCTGTGCTGGCCCAGAACAGTTTCAGCTCTGGCCTCAGATGTCAGCATAATGTGTACCTTAATCAAGCCATGCAATAACAACATGTGCCGGAACATGCAAAACAGTGCAAAAGTAACATACCGAAACTGTTCAGACAGTGAATGGACTGATTTTTATATAGCGCTTTTCTACTCTCCCAGAAGTGCCGACTTGATACCAGATCCTGGCCAGACCTGCTTGCTATGTGGGCACTAACACACACACAGACACAGTTACTTTACCAACTGACCCCTGACCCCTGAGCTCCTAAGTGTCCCTCAAACCTCATTCAGGCATCCACTCCTCTACTTCACTGTCACTCCCTGAAAGCTCACTGTCCTTACTTTCTGAGGACAGAAAGTGCACATTCCCTTGGTTTCCTTGCATAAAAGGTATTTACATCCATGTCCTGTCATCCATGTCCTGTAATTATGAGTAGATTGTAAAGTAAAAAGCATTGACTATGATCATATAAATGCACACAAACACATCTCTACACACATATGCAAATGCACTATAGTGCCTGAAAAAAATTGGGCTAACTGCGCAGTGTTGCCTTGAGGCAACGAATGAAAATTAACAGTTTTACTATATAAATAAATTTTAAAAAGTAGAAAAAACAATCAAATATGCTTCTTAACATATTCATGCACATACAAGTATTTTTTAATATACATTTATTTCACTATAAACATGTAAAATAGTGATTTTTATCTTGCCTCTGAATGGAGACATCTCTCATGTACTGCAGCTTGCAGAAAGGGGTCCTGCCCCCCCCAAATATAAGTCACACCACCTTCAACTCATCATTTTATTGTAAAGAGATGTGCCTGGTAGCATTATTTGAAAAAAAAAAGTTGTTTTTTTTTGAAGGGCCAGTGTAAGGCATAAAAATGTGGTTTGTTGCCTCAGGGCAACGCTATGCAGTAGAGGGTTAATTAAATGATCTGGACACAGTTTCGGCCTTACTGCCAGTTTTTCTCAGTGGTCATTTAAAAATCCCCAAAACAAACAACCAAAAAAAAACCAAATCCCTGCAGCCCACAGAGCATTTTCCCACAGATGACTACTATTAATACTGCAGATTTCTTGCAAACAAAGTATTTTTCCCTCGTCTTACGGAGTTATATTCAGCTGATGTCTCGTGTTTTATTTTTGTGTCATGATAATAAAGACAGAACAGACCAAGGAACCTGCAGGATGGTGCAGCTGATCACAGAGTAGCAGGCCACTTGAAGATCTGAAGGCTAGCAATACAATAGAAGGTGCGCAGTGATGTGTTAGGTGCCTGGGGGCTCTCCTCTTACTTTGATGGGCTGGGTGGGGTGCTGGAGATTGACAGTGGTGTGGCGGGGGTTAAGTTGAGGTTGGTGAATCCTGCCAACTCTCTTTTTTCCCCCCCTATCCTTTCTCTTCCCTTGGTCTGCCTCCCTGTGTCATGATGTGCGCCTCAAAATGATATTCAGGTAGTTTGTCTGACCCCCACATGCTTGCATACGTGCTCCTAAACTTTACTTAGTTTTTATGAGTTTGCATAACTTTAAGTTCTGGGAACTAGTGAAGCTAATGCCTAAGTTCAATAAGGAAGATCTGTAATCACTCATCTGCTTTTCTGTTTACATGTCTCCTGCTTTCCCACGCTCTCGATACTGACATACTTCATGCTGTACTCTGACTAAAAAGTATTCCTTTAATTTTTTTAACAGTGTATGAACCTATTTTATTCACATAAGAGATAAGAACCTTTTTTATAAAAGGAAAGTAATATTCAGAGCTCAGCTTTTTCAGTTTAGCGTAGCCTCTCACTGAAGGTTTGAATCTATGTGTTGTGGGACAGTATTATCGCCTCTCTTTCATAAAGGATGCTCCAGTGTCTACTCTGCTAAAGCAGGAAATAAAGAAGGCTCTGAAGCTTTTTCCTGAATATCTTGAGAGTTCAAACAGCTCTGATTATGGCTACTTCTGGGTCGCTGAACCGTCCTAAACAAAACTCACTATTTGACCACACCCATCATTTCCTGGTTATGGGACCTGCCACTGCAGCCAAAGTACTTCTCCATACTACATACTCCTCAGCTTTTGCATAATACAACAGTTTCTTTAGACAGAGAGAGTTCATTCAAATCCAAACATAGTTTCAAAGAGAGAGACAGAAATCATGAGGGGCCATAACAAAAAGTTTCCTGCACACATGCGACCTGTTTGAAAGTAGGTCTGGTTGGGTATTTTAAAGTTCTTCTGATTTAGCTTAAAGACATAAAGTCCCAAAACTTTAAAGCTTCAGCATTAAGGTGTTGACTTTTGGAAGAGCAGAAATAAACATGTCTACAGCAAACACGTTTCCCCCTTATAATTAACCCATATCCATACTGGAGTTAGGGGTGTGGTCACCTTGATTGACAGGTATCCTGGTGCCTCATCTCCACTGCTTTGATTCACTGAACTGGACCTCTACCTCTTTTTTAAATGTAGTTATCTGAGTAATAATACGGCTTTGCTGTGTACCATCGGCTAACACTCATCTAAAGAGCTCCAGTTTGGATGATTGAAATGAAGAAGTATAACCTGGAAACGCACTGGCGTTTATGAGGTGCTTTGTGTGCTCACAGTGACTCCCAGTGTTCATGTGGGTTACTGCGGCCATGATGTACAGTCCTGAAAAAGACCCTGGTGCAAAGAAAGACACAAGCATGGAAAGATCTGCTGTTTTAAGTGTCCTAGATGGCGTGTTTATTTGGAGTGTAATCACTCAGAGCTCATTTTAGCACATATGTAATTTGAAATGTAGCTTGAAGGCTGATGAATGTAAGAATGTAATTCTGTTACGTCTCTATTGCTGAGCTAATATTTGCTGTAT
>NC_086246.1:33807500-33877500 GCF_036321145.2 Pelmatolapia mariae | reverse complement strand
GTCCCACCCATATGATGAACCAGATTCACCAAGTTTTTCTACAAAAACAAAGAAAAACCACAAGGTCAACACAAAAATTAATATCAAGGTGGGAAAGGCCAGAAGTTCTTTAATCTAATTTACACCGTATCAGATCATAGCAGAAACTACTTTGGCCTCACACACCACGTGTAAAGTGTTGGATAGAAATGTAACTTTTATACTTAAAGAGGTTTTTGTTTTTTTGTCTGTTTATTAGCAGAACTACAAACAGATAGTGCCATGTATATGCTTCATGAACTCACCATTTCCTCTTTGTTCCTGAATCCAGTGAAACACAGTGACAGGTTTAACATGGTGGTGGAGTAGAGAGGTCGACATGAAAACTGGAGAGGCTACGATAAAGAAACAGTAAAATTAAGAGTGGAATTAATAACAAATTCGAATTTTAAGTTTTCCTTTAACAATATTTAAACATTATCTACAACACAAATTATGCCAGAGCATGCAGGATGCAATGGTTAAGTAATTTCAGCTATTGTAACTGCACAATAGCTTAACACCATTTCCCTTGTCATGAGGTACACCTCGTTCATGCTCTGAATTGTAGTCATGCATGTGTGCGCTGTCTTCAACTGACAAATGCACTCCGTCTTGTTGATAGCAGCCACAGTCGGGGCATATCGTTCGACAACAGTATCCTGTGTGAAGTCTGTCAGACAGACGGCACAGCAGGGAGGAGCTGCTCCTGTTCATCATCCTGTTCTGAGTCACAATGCAATTTCTGCATCCTGCTTTCTTAAATCAAGTTTCATTTCAGGGCCATCTCCGTTGGATCCCCCCCACACAACAAACAGACAACATATTTCCCCGAGCGAGAATTTCAGAGTGAAGACGTAAATATCTGCTGAATTCCAGAAGCCATGTTTTAGATGAAGCTGAGGAGATGCTGTGTTTGAGTTATAGAGAAAATGAAGTGAACCGTTTCTTGATTGCATAATATTGTCAGCAAATCTGCACGGACACTTTTTATGCCCCACAACTTTTGCATAAAATCAATCTGTTGTCAATCAAAGACTCACTTCATCCTTCGCAGCACAGTGCAGCACAACAGGAGGCCCAACAATGCGGTGTTCATGTTTGTAGAGGTAGTTGTATTCAGGAGAATCAAAGTCTGTGAGAACAAACACCGTCTCAAACTCAGTGTTCTCTCCATCCCCAAACTCCTGGACGCTATCTGTCATTATGAATGGGGTGTTGATGTCCTGAATAGGAAGAACAACAAAATGGAGTTATAGATCAATGTGTGGCAGACTGGTAAAGTCTAATGTGTAATTCAGAAGCACAAAAACACTACATATAGGCTTGTTAGTTTTTAGGTCTGTTAGTGAGGTTTAATAATTTTAGTCCAAGTTAACTGATCCAATGAACTGAAAAAAATAACTATTTTTGGTTTTTGTTTCTTCAATAAGTAAGAAATTTTGGTCTTTACAGCTAATCTTAGAAGAAATATTGGCACAACTGTAATACCAACCCTAGCCCTTACTGATATATGTTAACAGGTTGCTATGACGCTAAAATAATCGACTGGTCAATAGAAACACTCAGAGAATACAAAGTGTTTCTGGGAAACCTTGGATCCTGCCATTTATTTAGCAGCAGTAAAAAAAAATAGCTCTGCTTAGACTCAATAAACACAACAAGACCTATTAACTCCCATTCAATGGCACATTTACATGATGTTGTAGAGGTGAGGCTCTATAAAACATATGAAACATGCGTTTGATGGTATGGCTAACTGATGTAAGCCGAAAGGTACAAAAACTCCAAAAATGTGTGCGTTTTTGTTTTTGGGATTCGTTTGCTTGTTTTTGCCCCATCGACATTGGAGGAGAGAGCGAATTGAAATGTCAAGTTAACAGTTTGGCTTACTCATATATATTTACTCATACCATTGTTAAACCTGCCTGTTACAAACAAAAACAAAAAATCCAGTTGAAAAAAATACTAAAGTCATACTTTCTTTCAAATGTTACTTTGTGCAAAACTCCACTAAAATTTCCCAAAAAATAAAATAAAGTGTGTGTGTGTATGTATATATATATATATAAAAAAAGGTGCAAGTTACACTTTCAGAAAGTTGAGTACTGTTGATGAACAAAGCAAATGAGTTTCCCTGTGCTTTAAGACTTTCCAGGTTAATGTAACTGCAGCCTGTCCTGACTCAAGCTCTATAAAGACACAAGGCTGCAATCTATTCATTTCATTGAGAAAGAAAGCAAACTTGCATGTTTCTGAACTTTTCAAACCATGTCTTTAACAGAAGATGACACTCAAAACTCACAGCTTCTTGGGTACATTACTATTAATGTCCCTGCAGGGCATGGTCCACTTATTTTTCTGTGTGCAAACAGATTTTCATAGCATCATTTGCAACTCTAGCCTCTCCATTAACAGCAGGAAATTAACCATTTTCAAATGCCATTGAGGTAAATTGAAAGCATTTGAAATGACTTCATATTATCTCTCAGCCGAGAAGCCGGAATTGACATTTGAGTGCAAATCTCTGTTCCAGTTGCTGATCCAGATATCAACTATTACATCCCTTATTTTTAAATATTCACCCCACAAATCAATTCCACATCAGTGAGTTAGACATGCACCATGATTGAATGAGTACCCAGTGTGAATTAAGACTCATGCAGAACTTCCCCAAGTTCCCATCAAAGTGTCAGACAGTCACACAGATACGCAGACACTGTACTATACCATATTGACTATAGATTTTATCATCATTTTCTCCTCGGCACCCGCCTCGCCTTTTCTTATCTTTACCACAGGTACCTCCATTACTCTGATGGCCTGTAAAAATCAACCAGTAGGAAGTGGATGTCAAACACTGGCATTTAGATGAAGAGCATTTAAAAAAAAAAAAAAAAACCATGAGAAGGACAGAAGGTTGAGACAGAAGACAAATGCATACAAATTAACCCCACATGAGGAAAAAAGAGAGCAGGGCTGGGTTTATGGAAGCAGCAAGGAGCAAGTGAGGAAAAGAAAGGGCGGAGTCTGTGTCCTTGCAAAGACAGTGGCTTCAAACAAATATCAGGTTCCAGAGGGGGTAGGCAGGGTGGAAGAAAAAACTTCAGTTAAAAATTAATATAAAGTTCAAAGCCCTATGGGAGGAGGAGAGAGGAGGAGGACAGAAACAGTAAAGACATTGTGGTGGTGGGGGCCTTGTTCTGTGGGATGACTGAGCGATGGCGGCGGGCGGTCAGGCAGGCAATCGGGAGTGCTCTGATGGAGCTGTTGGCAGATGTCTTTGGATGTGGCTGCGCTACAGGATTGGCAGGGAGAAATAGATGATTTAAGAAAGGAGCCTTCAAAAGTGACAGGGCTCAGGAGACCAGGGAAGGAAGTCATTCTAGCAAGCACTTAGTCTACCGCCACGCCTCCAAATCACCTTCATATGGTGCTACTCAAAGACTCTGCTATTTCAACTATGCAGCTTACTGAAGCAGACACAAACATGCCCTAGACACATAAATATTCCTATCTTCACATTTTTACGGGGTACAGTGTTTTGTTTATTCAACATATTTTTGTTTTGTTAATAGGAATTTGAATACGACTCCAGGCTTTGCTTGGTTCTGCACACATGAAAAAAAATACAGAATATATAAATCCAACATGGACTAACTGCTCACAAATTTATTTTATTTTTTTTTAAATGAGTGCACACCCAGAGTTGTATATGAAAATGAATGGGTAAGCCAGGTATGTACATGGAGCTTAAATAAACAGTACTGAGAGTCATGAAGGCAACTTTCTTTGTATCCAGCTAGATAACCATGGCAACTTATGAAAACATAACCTCGTCTAACTGGATTATGTTCACAGCTACTGTTTCAAATCAACTTGCAGCAACACATTTTCAGTGATTTTTTTTTAAAGTGTGCTCCAAGTGTAACAAAGATTCTTTCCTGAGGAAACAGCTTACAATTTAAACAAAGATCAACAGATTTCCATGGCAGAAGCTTAAGACATAACATGTAAATAACATTTTTTTAGTAGTAAAGTGAAACCGAGTGTTAAAAACAATGAAACCGTCCACTGCACCTACACTCCATGTTTCTTGTGTTTTTGAGTTCACCAGCACCCCACGCCCCTCCAAACTTATATCCTTTGTAGAGAAATCCACTGTTGCCCTCTTTCCTGTAGTCAGACTTTAACTAATTATTCTACAACTGCATAGTGTCATCAGGCAACACGCTGCTGGTTTTATGGAGGACAGCACGCAAGCAACTCTGCATAGGTCACATACACAGAATCCACAAAGAAATGCCAACTATGATGAACTTGTATCAGAGTACACGCCTCTGGTAATGCGTTTAAAACCAATTAAAACCTATTCCCCAACTGCCTCTTTATCATTAATGATTCATTGCTTGCAAAAATGTCCTAAAATGAATCATGTTTTTTTTTTTTTAAACAAATGCAACAGTCAGTTAATATGACATTTAGCAATTGAGCATTCTACTGATTATTCCATTGATTAATTAGATAAAAAATACCTTTGTCTAATTAGTGAACAATAATAAACATTCAAAAGAGAAAATACACAGGGTTTTTTTTTTGGGGTTTTTTTTTTTAAATTAACTGGCTATTGGTTTCCATTTTAACACTTGCAAGGTTTTTAAGTTTACCTGCGCACAAAATCAGCTTTTTAGAGCTGAGGGGTAAAAACCTAAACCCTTTAATTACATTTATGAGCCACATTGAATTTTTTTTTTAAAGAAAACATTTTCTTAAATGCAAAAATATATAACCTCTAAGACAGTCCAAGGTCAAAGTAAAATAAAATAAGACATACAAGCAACCTAAACTAAGGGTTAAAAAATGAAATAATTTTTTTTAATTACCTTTACTCTGTCTTCTTAATAGATTTGGTTAGTGTTGATGTGAATGCATTTTTGTGCATGTGTTTCTGCATGTCTAAATGTGCTAGTGAATAAATGAGTTTGTGTTTAAAAGCCTTTAAAGGAGAATGTGATGGTTGCAGTGACTAAAACTGAGCATATCAGCATTTTGACGTTTGCCCTGTGCTTTGATGCAAACTTTTGTTCTGCTGAAAACAAGACATTAAACTGACGTAGATGTTAATAATTAATATTAATAATTCAGTATGCAACCTCACAGCACTAGGTCAGTGGCTCATTTTTATTGGCCTGTGAAAAGAGCTTTTACTTTTATATTATTTAAATATTAATAACATTTAATTAATATAATATTTAATATTATTTCACTTTAAATCTGAAAAATGCTATGAAATCCTTGAAATAAATATGGTCTAGTTTGCCCACCTTTAGACTCACCCCGTTTTGTTCTGCTTACAGGTATTTCTGCCATGTAAAATTGCATGGCTGCTGTCAGCCTTCAGCAAGCTGCCTAATTTAACTACAAGCGGCAATGGATTGGAGCATTTACAAAGTTCACGTTTCTTTATGTTAGAGTTTATTAAACAGGTGGTTTAATGAAGGACTCTGCCAGATTTTACAGTAAATAATAGCGATGACAAAAACAAGCGCTATCGTTTGGGCACTAGAAAAACTCCACCTGAGGTGACCGCCTCTTTAACAGCTTTGCTTCTTTGCTCTTCGCTGTGTGTATACAGACCCTGGCTCCACGTTAAATTATGACAACATCATGGACAAGGCTGCTTGATAAATCGTTTCAGCTCGAATAACAATATTACACTAGTTTTAAAATAGAAGACAAAAGATAACAAGTCATTCATTAATAGATAAAAGTGGTCAGAACACCCTCAGCTACAGTTACACAGTACTGTAATGTATATTTACACAGTAAATATGCAGTATATGAACCAGTTAATGACATGCCATGTTTCTTGATTTGTGCATAATTACATAGAATAAATCTAATTAAACAGACGCGTATAGTCTGGTGCCACAATCATTTGCATTTTCGAGACATCTATAGGACCCATCCATCATGTTCCAATTTGTGCTGTACCAGAAGACTTTCTAATCTAAGAAATCTAATATTTGGATAAATTACAAGGCCATTCTGCCAAACATTTCAGCTAACACCACACATTAACAAAAGTCTAGAGGATTCAGTGTGTCATTGGCCTGTGACCTATTTTTTTTTGTTTGTTTGTTTGTTTTTTAAAAAACACAGAACAGTGATGTTGACCAGCTCAGATCATGGAGGTCTGCAACCTTAATAGATGCACAGTGGAAGTGTGAGGTTAACAGAGGAACGATGTACCTGCAGTGCTTTGGCCAGCTCTCTATTTCTGCCTGCTTCTCCCACCAGAACAACCCGTGTCTCCACTTTTGGCAGCATATCTGACAGAGATGAACACAATAGAGCCAGAGTGAGCAACAGGAAAATGGAAAGGGGAATCAAGCACGATTGAACACACACATACACACAAAGCAGAAATGTGATAGCGACTGATCAAGGCAGCAGGTTGTCTCTGGGGAGAAAAAAAGTTGTTGTTTTTGTCTTCCGTTCTCATTTTGAGTGACAGTCAAACAAGCCTAAAATGAACTCAGTTGCAGCTTATTATCAGTGTCTGATCCAAACCCTGACAGTTACCTGTACCCAACCTCTAGCCATAAAAAAAAAAATCAACCAGGAAATCATTAATTAATTATTATTTGCAAGTTTTCATTATTGCAGCTTTTCAAAAAAGTCATATTTGAAAGTCAAATAAATCCCTTTAGGAAAATTCAGGAGTCATTAGGTAACTTTGGAGGAAGAACAACCGGTTCTATTAAAACCAATACACTGGCTGGTGGATCGCTCACTGCAATCACCAGCATCAATATGGTGCCATAGCCATTTATACTTGTGACTGGGGTACTTAAGTCAATACAGTTTTCTCCTAAATTTCATGTGGTACTGGAAAGAAAAAAACAAAACAAAAAACATTGGAATAGAAATATTCTCCATTAGTGCCTAGATCTGCTTCTGTATCTAGAAATCGCTAGGCTCCCACACTGACATATCATAATCACGCCTCAAGCATGTCCTTAGTATGCATACTGTTTGTGCCAAGTTACAGAAACTGGGTGATATGCCAAACACCAGAGTAATGGAGCCACTTTTGGTGTTTGCTTTGATGTGAAAGGCTGACAGTGGTGAGTAAATTGTAATAAACGGAAAAATGTGAACAGATGAGCCACAAAAAATAAAATGAACTAAATAAATAAATAAAAAACATAAGCACTTGCTCTCCTGAGGTAATGTTGAGGTTCCCTGGCAAATGTACTGAGTGGGCCAGGCCAAGTTTTGCTTGTTTTCACATAACCGTCGGGTGTGGTTTGGCACGCAGATGCCTTATAAAGAAAATCAAAAACAGATGTTGCTTTAGTGAGTAGTTTAGAGGAAAGATTTTCTGATTTCTTGAAAACTATCTTTCCTCAAATTTTCAAAAACAGAAAAAGATGTGAGGATAGGACAGGAGGATAGGAGGTTTAAGACTTAACAGAACTACCCTGTGTACAGTTGCACACAGTATCTGAGGCATAACACAACAGCTAAGGAGGTATTCATTTAACATTAGTTATTTTAAACTGTGACTCGTGTAAATTAATTTTGAGTACTTAAAAGTAATTTTAATATTTTGCCCATGCATTTGTCATCAAGTAGGCTAAACTAAAGAGCAAAAAAACCCAACCTTTGACAGGATCAAAGTGCAGGTAATGGGAAAATCTTACCTACTCCATGGGAACTAAACAGTACAATTTTTTTTTCAGTGCTGTTGTATTTAAATGGGTACACTAGCTGAAACTAAAGTGACAACTGAGTGAAGTGAATGCATCAATATCCAATATTAAGTCTCTAGGACTAGTGACTTTTGCCTCTGTTTTTCTACAGCATAATGTGAACTATAAGATTTCTTTGTTGTAACCAAAGACTTGATTTGGAGAAATCCTGATTTCAGTGAAACTGAAGATCACTTAGCTGCATTTTGACTTTGAGAGCCTGTTGTAGAAATTTAGGCAAGGAAGAAAAAAGAAAGTATGCACTGACCTTCCCCATCTTCACATGCCATGCCCAGAAATACATGATCCTTGGTGGTTTCAGCAATCCTGGAATCATAGACCGAAGAATCCACCAACAGACTCCGAGCTGTCCCTAAAGTCAATATGCTGCTGTCAGCCATGGCAGGAACCTAAGGAGGCACCAGACTTTCAGAAGTTACAGGGTAGAACAGAGGCACAGAGGGACAACACAACGAGGCAGAAAGGCTAGAGAAAAGAGGTATAGCGAGTAGGAAAGTAAGAAGAAAGATGTCAGCTGAAGAAAGTGGCACAACTTGTCACGATTTCACACACTAGAAGTGCTTGTTAAGTTCAACTCTAGGCAATGCAACATATTTGGACAAAACTGGCTTAAAAGCTGTTAACAGTGAAACTTCTTCTTTATAAAAGTTGTAAGCAATTAAGGAAATATTATTAAAAACGGAATCCAATAATATTAGTGTTTATTGCAAGAGGACAAAAAGTATCGTGACAACAATCCCTTTCAAACCCACACCGTTAAACACATATTTTATAAAGAAGCTTCATTTTTCTAGCTCTTGCGTTTTTTTAAACCCATGAGCTAGAAAAATTGCATAGTTCAAATTACTGCAGAATAAGCCTAACAACTCAAAGGAAGATAATATCCAAAAAAGGGCTAGCTCAATTAACGTTAGCTACTTACGCTACTAACGTTTAATATTTAACATGGCGCCTCTCAAAAAGTACAGTAATAAAAAGACAGACTTACCGACTGTTTTGATGCCTTCTAAAAATAATACTAGCTAATGAATCTCAACTGGCCGCTGAACCAGTAATATTTAACAAGCTTTCTAGCTGACCTAGCTAGCCACCAAGCTAGTAAGTCAACAACACAATTAAGAACTCGTCACAATTCCTCTTCGGTTCAAAACGCTCTTTAAAACAGCTGTAACATCGCTCCGTAAAATCACGGGTCTAGTATCAATGCATGTTGGTCTTTATAAATAACAATAGTCCAAAATGACTACTTCAGTTTGTTGACAGCTAACTACTCGACACTATTGCAGAGCGGTGTCAGTGTGCTGCTGCAGCTCAATTCAAAAAGCAAGGCAAACAACAGGACAGCGGCGCTGATTGGGTAAGAGTAACAGGAAGCCGAACGCTTCCGTCCAGCGAGGCCCCTGATTGGTCCGCTCATTCAAATAACGATGCGCACAACAGCAGTATGCAGACAGTCTGCACTCCGCATACACCCAGTGATGTTACATTCAGGTTCCATGGGAAACTGAATCGCTTACAAAAAAGAAGGTTCAAAGTCTCTTTCTCTCTCGCTCTCTCTCTACATAGGTTGTGTTGGTTTTTAATTTAAGAAATAAACCTGAATCATTGCTTCCAAAATATTTTTTTTTAATTCTCTGCAGATCCTGATTATTTATTCCAGCATTTTTTTTAATATTCCAAAGCAGTACATGGGACATGTGATACTGCTGACCTACAAATATTAATTAAACAGTTTAAACATAACCCACTAATAATGGCAACAAATTTTAATGTGAAATGCATTAATTTCATGTGTCCATGCATACCTACACAGCTGTTGGTTTCCTGTGCAGTCCTGAAAATGCTTTTGTTGTTGTTGCTGTTTTGTTGTGGTTTTTTTTTCCTATATTATTCTTAACATAGCGGAATGATCTAATACAACACGCCCTGTTGCATTTATGCTGGTGACTATAACCCATGGGTGTATCTTATATCAAAATCCAGCTCTGTAATAAAATATGTGTGAAATGTTTGTAATTCTCCTTTCACACTTTTGCTTGCTCTACCATTATGAGAGAGAGAAAAAGAAAAGCGATGCAAAAGTGTTCACACTGACAGTGAACTCTTCCCAGGCAAATACTTACCCCTATGCCTTAGCTCATTAGGTTAGGCTCATACATATGCACACACAAACACACAAATCCTTCTTCATAAGTGCACAGTCCAACATATTTATTTTATGCTTTATACATAAGTATCATATGCAGCATGTCACACTTTTTAAGCTATTATTATTTTAAGAGTTAACTTGTTTTCATAATTATTCCTAGGTAATCCAAAGAACTCTCCTCTGGGACTGCCTTGGATGTGGGTTTGTGGGGTTTATATAGCCAAAATGGTGTGGATATTTGGTTAATCTTTGAGGGTCTAGACAACAGTACACAGACCACCAACAACCTGAAGGAACTATCTGGGTAATCTGACACTACTTCTTCTGGTTATAAAAGATACAAAGAGCCATTAGCTAAGCAGAAAAAAGCAAAGCTCATAGCAGTAATGATTCAGGAAACTCTTATAGGACCATCAGACAACAAAGTGGATCATTCCATTGATAGAAATGATGTGGTTGTTGTGTTAGCACTTTCAAGTGTTCCCAGTGGCCTTTTCATGGTAAAATATGATGGGGGTTTTTAGGATAAAAAAAATAAAATAAAATAAAATAATTAGTAAAGCTCAAGAAAGTAGCTGATACCTTTGTGTGCTACATGGTTCCAAATCTGCAACCCCATCCACTCTCATCTGATGACTCGGGACAACAGCAAATATTTTGGGGCTTAGGTACAGCCAGCGCATATCTTGACTAACGAGTATACAAGTATAATTCATTGTCCACAGTCTAATGTTGATGAAAGTAAAGTTGAAGAAAACTGATGAAAAGCTAAATCATTGTCATGATAAATGATGGTTTTGAAATTGCATATTGGCCGGCCTTCTTCCTTTGCTCTCCACACAGACTGTTTGCCTGTGGGCACTCAAAGCCTGAAAATGTAATTTGTCAGTGATACTCAGACAACAAACAGACCACAAATGGAAATGAAGAAAGGCTTTGGTTACAAAAATCGTGTCTCTTGTCTATGGATATAGTATCTGCATATGTATATGCAGACATACATGGTACCCAAAGAACGTTATATATCCTTTTCATTTTTCATTGAAGGGGACAACGCTCATTTCTCAGCAGAAAAATAACTTATTTATCTTTTGCCTGTGGCCTTCTTTTAAAAAACCTCCAATGAAATTAAATTGTTAACCTTTACATCCACATTGTTTTAAGACATATTGGGAGCAAAATATGCATTAATTGTCATTTGTGAGGATTTCCACTTTGGAATTACATTATGCCGACTGTACTCCCAAATATACAGATCCAGACAGTCAAGGTTTTATACATAATAAACTAGGGACAAGCCTGTAGAACCCTATAGAACTAATATCGAGCTAATATTATATCCACACATACTAAAGGGTGCAAAGATACAGAGTTACATCCAAATCCTTTAACATATGAAATGAAACAAACAAAATCTAATTGATGAGTTAAATTTTCAGGGATTTCATCAACGTGAGGAGAGGAACTCTAACCTGAACCACTACTGATTCATTATTGATAAGAGCAGACTCACTAACAGCAAAAGACTTTGCAAATTAGCTTTGCTTTGCTTGGGTTTCCAGCCACAATATACTACTTAGCTGTTTTAGCATAACATTGGATTTGTTCCAGTGACTTATAACTAAAATTTGATTCCTCTTAAAGTAGCAATAACTAACATGAATGAACTGTGTTTGAACTATGCACCACATCTTTCTTTCCCTTGGAAAACAAACTGAAAGACTCTTTCTCTCTCTCTCTCTCTCACACACACACACACACACACACACACACACACACACACACACACACACACACACACACACACACACACACACACACACACACAAAACAGTGGCCCTTTGGCTAGCAGCACTTGGTCTGGAAGACAGTGAAGACAGTGACTTCCAGCAATTCCTTTGTTTTTCTTCCACTGCTTTGACTTTTGTGAGAGCCTTAGTATGCTTTTCGCATTCCTGAGCTGTCGAACCACTCCTGCAGTCATCTAACTGATGCACACACATTCGGTCTCTGTCTTTCTGTATTTAGCCCTCAGGAGGTTCACGCCGCAGAACAAAGCTTTGTCAGGACCTTATCTTCTTCTATGCAGCTTTGTCTTCCTCAAACCTTTAAAGTTCAAGCTCAGTCCCCTCTCTTTAGTGCTGTCACCCACAACCTAAGTACTTCATTATGAACACACACCTACATATTCAGACAGACAGGTTGTTTTCAGTGTTTCTGAAACCGCTGTTCTCCTGTGAAAAAAAAATCTGTGGGTGGCAGTTCTGTGGAGGCATTGTTGATAATAGAGGTTTCCAGGCTGGTATAGGTGACAGAAAGGTAACTACTTATTGGGATTGTGGTGAACAAAAAACAGAAAAATGTTGTAGCTAGAGGTGGGTGGGCTATAACAGCAGAAGACCACTTCATGCAAAATAGACAATTATTTAAAAAAATGAATATCACAGTGCACTGAAGAAGATGTGAAGCTAGAGGCTGAGACCATAAACTTACAGAAAAATGTTTTCCTGATAGTTTTCTTATTTATGATTTCTACATTCACTTTATTAAGTGCACCTTGCTAGTACTGGGTGAGAACCTCTTTTGCCAGAACTGTTTGAATCCACAGAGTTGTCTGTGAATTCAAGAAGGTGCTAGAAACATTCATCAGAAAGTTTCGTCCATGTTCGTCCACATCCTAAAGATGCTCTATTGAAATGCGATCTTGTTATTGTGGAGGTCATTTGCAGCAGCCATCAGGAGATTAGTAAACTGTAGTCATGAATAGATGGGGATGGTCAGCAACAATACTCAAGTGGGCTCTAGCATTTCAAAAATTCTCAGTTGCTGTGTACCAAGAAAATATGCCATACACCACTGCACCACCAACAAGTGGAACCATTGATACAATGCAGGATGGATCCATGCTTTCATCTTGTTTATGTCAAATTCAAGGTCTACCATTCAAATGTTGTAGCAGAGATCAAGACTCATCAGGCTAGGCAATATCTTTTCAAACTTTACTGTCCAATTTTGGAAAGCCCACGTAGATTTTAGCCTGCTTTTTTTTTTTTTTTTTCAATTTTTAGCTGACATGAGGTCACATGGTGCGGTCTTCTAATTGTCTCTTCTGTTGTGCAGCCAGAGAACTTCTTCTGCATGTCTTGGTTGTAACAGTTACAGTATTTGACTTAGTGTTACTTTCTTGTCAGCTCAAAGCAGCCTTATCATTTACCTCTGATTTCTGAGAATATTGAATATTTTCTGTGAACCCTAGAGATCGTTGTGTAGGTCACACCAGCTGTTTGGCACCAACAACCATGTCACGTTCAAAGTCACTTACATGGCTTTTTCTCCCTGTTCTGATGCTGCTCTTTAGTTTCAGCCATTTTTTTCGACCATGTGCACATGCCTAAATTAAGCAAGCTGCTAAATGGCTTATTAGATACTTGCACTAAAAAGCAGATGAACTATTACTGGGAATTAGAAAGCATTCAGATAATGATTTATTAGTTTTAATAAGAAGAATTGATCGAGACTATGTTCAAGATGTATATTGAATGTTAAATATAAGCAATATGCACACTTTAGTTGGTTTCTTTCTTTATGTTTCTTGCATAATGCATGTTTTTAGAAGACACCTGCAAGCACTCTGATAAAAATGGTAACCTAACTTAATTCCATGTCAATGTCTGAGGCCAGAAAGACAATCTGGAGCATTTAAGACTTTAAAACACTCATCTCATCTCTTTAAATTATGTTTTCATCTAGGGGTAGTGAATAGGAAAAAAAAAAAAAAGAGTTCACACCAGTCAAATACAGAGAGAATACATTATGCTTCAAGTCTAACATTAATAGCCTGCTCTCTTCCTCTTGAAGGGGGATCAGAGACTCAGTTTGAATGATAATGATGCAACGCCAACCCTCCACCACACCTGAGAAGCCACCGATCACTGACAACAGAACAGAAATAAACCAGGGCTTTTCATGATGCTTGTATTTCATCACATACTTTAATGTGTGAAGAGTGAAGATACTGCCTGTTTTATCTCTTTGTCTTTCTCTTTAACAACCCAACTTGCTATAATTGCCTTTCATTTCAATACAACCTTAAATCATTTTAATACAGTCTTAAATCAAAATAAAACAAGCTGCGATGACATGCAGAGGATTCTTCTCTGACAGCCCCTGAATTCACCGCCTGCTGGCATAGACTTTAATAACATCTTGTTTGAACACCCATCTTTTCTTCACACGAGTCTTGTCTGGTAGATCGGGAACATGGTGAGGTGTTGGAAATCACATCTCCTTTATATTCTCACTGTGCCTTTTTTTTCTTAACTTCTCTCAGTCTCAGGGCTTATGTTTGCTGAATTATTAGTCTACAGGGTTCAATCTTCGGTTCAACCGATATCAAAGAGGCTGTATCCAACTACTTTTACAGGCACGGCAAATTTCCTGTTACAGTACAAGTAGAATGTATGTGTTTTACTCCTTTGATGAATCTACATTGACAACTGACACACAGAAAATGTCAAGGATGTATAGATACCTTGCAATTACATCAGTGATGACTGGGAAAGATTTCCTCTTAAAGGTTTGTAAAAGAATGATGAGTTTGCTGCAGTCACGTTAATGTTAATGATATACTGTAAGTAACATTTTCTCAGCATTTTAGTTTGTGTCATGGGCTAAAAAGATATGTTTTACTACATTTATAGTTATAAAGCAAGAACAATTGACCAGCCCTGCACTTCCTGCTATAGTCTTTAGTTTGGGAAAACGTTACATTAGTGGAACTGGTGCTTACGTTCTCTCTGTGCTCTTCTTTTCTCTCTTCTCATTCCTCTCAACCTTCCTGACCATGGCAGATGGCTGCCCTCCCTGAGCCTTGATCTGTTGGAAGTTTCTGCCTCTTAATTGGGAGTTTTGTCTCTAAGTGCTTACTCATGAGGGAGATCTTTACGTAACTATATGTGACTTGAGATGACAATCGTTGGGATTTGGCACCAGATTAATAAATGAAATCAAATAAAGAAATAAAATGACTTGTTTACTCATTTTGATTGTGGGGTAAATGCAATCTGTGGACTTTTCAACACAATCTTTATTATTCCCAAGACAGATGCAAACAATGTATTTTGAGGCCATTCAGAAACAAAGCCACTTGTTTTATAGATTGGAACCTTCTGCTTGTGCTTACCAAAGTTGCTGTGTGTTATTTGGTAGATTACATTAATTTACTGGGTGAAAATGGTTTCTCTAATGAATATGGGGGAAAAAACCCTAAAAACAAGAGATATTGAAATAGAGATTGCTCTGTGAAATGCCAGCAGCAAAATTATCCTGTTTTATAAAAAGACTTTGTATATACTTTTCTTGAACATGTAGAAACATTTTTTTAGCAGAAGTAAAACAATCTAGGTGTTGAGCCTAAGTTAGGAATAATCGAATATATTTGAAATAAGAAATGAAACTGTGACAAAATTTACATTGTAAATGCGTATTATCACAACAAAGCAATACAATATGTACATCAGATGACAGATACAATATACAGACTTGATACATTCTATAATATGCTTAAATAGCAATTAAATTGGCAGTACAAGAGAAATATTTTCATTGCAAAGATATATTTTAAACATAGCATGAACAAAATATACAGCATATTCAAGAGGACTGCATTTCTGTATAATCAGAATATCAATGCATATCAACTTCACTTTAGTTTTGCTGTCTCTTGCAAATGCTAACCCATTTACAGTGTCGTCAAATCTGTCCATTCACTCTTCTAACCAACAATCGGTCTATCCATGCCTCGCCCGTCACACAGCAGTCTGTCAAGCCAATTTTTCTCATCCATCCTTTGGAATTCTCATGTATCCATTCACTTATCATCCAACCATGAACCCTTCTAAGCATCTATCCACTGCTCATCTTAAACTTGTCTTTTCAAAGACTGATCAAAGCTACTTACTTGTGGTTTGTAACAATGTTCAATCTTCTGTTCTAACATGTATTGTCTGAAGACTTTGTTGTTTGATATCTTTTGGTTTTCTTGTTTCCATTTCTAAGATTTACCATCTAAATGAAAATCAAATAAGCCGTTTTCCAGCCAGTTCTCATTCAGAGGATGTCAAATGATGCCTTTTTGACAAAGACACTGGCAGTTCACACATACATTCAAAATTCCTTTGTTGTTGGTGCTACAATGATATAGATATATGGCAACTATGAGATGAATTTACTCTAAACTATTTACATATAATACATACTTACAAATACCATTTCACGTGTTTAACCACACTAGGTAACCATCATTTTCTTTTAAACGCATAGATTTCAGATAATGAAGAGGTATATTTAATCTAAACCACAACCTTTGTCAAACATAGTCAAGTCCTTTTGTGTCCTAACTTAAATCAATAAGTGCAAGTAAAATGAAAGTGTCAGTTATATTAAGCAGTATGTTAATCAGTACTTGATTCCACCTAGTGCGATCGTTAAACCACACCCAAGAAAGAACTCCAACATTTATGCAAAAATCACCTGCAAGGCATGTGAGGGGGCAGTTTCTCATAACTCCCAAAATATTGCTATTAAGCTACATCAAATCACGAACCTCATTATGCTCTTTAAAAGTGTGTGTGAGTGATGCACAGAGTGAGCAGGAAAGAGTTGAGTTGAAATACTGAGATGAACTGGACCAGGTTGCTAAGGGCAGCATGAGCATGGGGCAGTGAGGAAATGGGGATATTGTGCTCAGGCATGGTAGTAGGAAACTGTGCCTGGTGTGAGTACATCCTTATGGCTTTACATCTTTAACTTCCAGATGTGTTCTTTGATTAGAAAAGGACCGTTATCTCTCAGTCTCAAATATCTTTATGGCTGATTCACAGAGGCATCAAACCAAGGGACATGATGTACATGTGTGAAATGCCAGCAGCATTTGACAGAATGGCAGTGTTTGTGTTGCATTATCCTTGCTGTGATATAATATGCCATTTATCTGCAGCTACAGTTCTGCTACCGCAGTGACTAGTCTATACAATTCATCCTAGCAGTAGAAATGCAATACAGTGTTGAAAAGCCTGTGAGGGAGCAATGGAGTACGGCAATACAGCAGTTATACATAAAATGGATCCCTCAAAATTATGCTAACACTGATGTTTGTTTACATTTGTCAAATGTGTCCGTGGCCCTCACCAAGTCCTATGTCCAGTCTACAGATCCAAAATAACAACAACACCAAAAAAACATTATACACCTTATGAAACCTTAGAAAAAATGGTGCTGTTTACTAAAAATATTTTCCCTGAAAAAAGAAAAACAAACTTCCCTGACTTTTTCCACAACATAGTGAAGTTTACTTTGGGGGGAAAAAAGGGCATGAGTGCCATCTGTCAGAGAAATGCATTTCACCTACAAAACTGAAGGTGGGAACAAATGCTAACTTCTCAGCAGCAAAAACACGGGTGTAAGCACTTTCAGCTGGACCTCAAACAACTCTCATGAATCCAATAACATGTTGCAAAGCTGAACTATTGCTTGGATTCAGCAGAAAAACTAAATCCTTCAATAAATTCCAAGGTTGGAATATGATCAATTGGGTTTCTCGTTGAGTATGCTTCTACGAATTAGTTAAGGCAACACAAACACAGAGATAAAAGAATTCCTCAATAGGGAATCTGTGAGCGTAAATTAATACAATATTTGGAATGTTCTCAATTTAAAAATGAGCTTTCTCACAGTGGCATGAAGTCACCCTTGCAGAAACTCATATCTGGGATTAGATTGCTTAGAAAGCACATTTTCTAGCTATTGTACAGTGCATGCACACAAATCAGAAACTATGTATGAATACCATAAGTCCTGTCTTTAAATAGCAGCTGGCATGCAGGGAATCAAAGTGTGAAATGTTCTTAACAAGATTGGTAGTGAAAATCTCATTATGTAAAAATGAGTCTTACTTTATCTCGGTGGCATGCAGCTCAACACATCATAGAGATAATTCCATTTCCTTAAACATTAATGCTTCATTTCCATCAAAAGCCTTTTGACTTCTTCTGTGTGCTATTCATTGAAGCTATATAGAGCATAAAATGGAAAACATGATTGTTTTACTTCTCATGTATTTTCTGATAGAGAGTAATTAGCTATCATTAACTGATAAAGGAAATTCTTCTTGAATGACTTTTTTCCCCACATTTTGCACCCCTGATACAGCAGCAGACTTTGGAACTAAAACTGAACAAATGAATGCATTTTATATGAACAATGAGACAGATATGTGTAAATTAAACGGGTTTGCTTCTAGTGACATCCAGAGAGAATTAATACCCAACTCTGCAGTTCTGCTGAGTTCTTTTAGTATTACAGCCTTCTCTTTGCACTTAGGTCTCACCACTCTCATCAACTTTGTTTTTGCATGGAGCAAAAAGCTGTTTTTAGACAGTTAATGATACACAATCTGCACAGTTCTTTACTTGTTACCAGAAGACAAATTGACTTCAAGTTTTCTTCCAGTTTCTGTCCCCGTATGACATAAAAACAAAGGCTATATTCATATGTTATTGCATTCAGCAAACCGATGTGTTCAGCCCTAGCTCTCTGGTTGTTTGGTGAGTAATTTCCAGCCATTTGGCAAATTACACGCATTATTTGTGAGTCTAACAGACAGCGGGGAAGTTGAAACAATAGAGTTACTTCAGAAAGTATTCAGATCCATTCACTGACCTATTATTAAATAGGTTTAAATATACACAAGGAGTTTACATACACAGGGGGAAAAAAATCAGACTTTTCCTTATTAATTAAGCTGACCTCAGTGCCATTAAATATTGTAAAATGGAAAAACAAAGAAATGAACAAACAAAAAAACGAATCCAGCAATTCCTAAAGTTATCATTTCAGGCAAACTACATAACCGAGTGAGAACGGTCACTGATGGGAAAATCTGCCAAAAGATGAACCATATCGGCAACAATCTACATGGTCTATGAAACCTTCCCACACACTCAGAAGTAGCTTGGTGTCTGGAAAATGTACTTAATGTCTAATAGTTGCGGAAACGCTTTTGTAATATTTGATTTTTAAGTTTCCATCCATCCATTCTCTTCCGCTTATCCTTTTCAAGATCGCAGGGGGGCTGGAGCCTATCCCAGCTGTCTTAGGACGGGAGGCAAGGTACACCCTGGACAGGTCGTCAATCTGTCGCAGGGCTAACACATAGACACAGACAACCATTTGCATTCACATTCACATCTGCATCCACACCTAGGGGCAATTTAACTTGCCAATCAACCTATCCCCACGCATGTCTTTGGACTGTGGGAGGAAGCTGGAGTATCCGGAGACAGCCCACGCAAACACAGGGAAAACATGCAAAGGACACACATGATGGTGGTTGAGAACCTGTACGAGTGTGAAAATATAGGAGTAGTCAGAATAGTCTCTGAAGCAACTCTATACTTGATATAATTTGTGTGCATGCTCCACTAGGATAGAGAAAACCAAAGAAAACAACTTGCAATTAATTATATATATTTTGAACATGAAATGCTGAAACATTTGGGCATCAGAGTAAGAATTTGATCTTAAAGAGTTCTGCTTCAGTGCAGGGTAACAGCAAACCAGGCCGCCTTCCCAAGGCCTGCTTACAACCAGCACATGGAAATTGTCACTTTCCCTAAGGTTATCCAGGTCAGAAAAGGTTTTAAATTTCCAGGCATCCAGCATTCTCCACAGTAAGTAATGATTTAACTTTCAGTTCAGCATCCATGAAAGCTTCAGTTCCCCACAGAGAGATGCTGGCAATTCCTTGAATTAAAAACCTTATATGGCTTTCCTGCTGTGGCATTCAGGCATGCTTTTTTTTTTTTTTCTAAAAACTACATTTGAAAAACAATAGCAGGCCATATTTGCAAATTCATTAATAAGAGCTACAAGTAGAAAACCTAGAATTGTCCAGCTTAGGAAATTACAGTTAAAAAAACTACAGTTATAGTCATCAGCCATATTTGTAGTTAAATATAATGAACTATAGTGGTCATCCATGTTTATTTGCTGTCCTGAGACACATCTCCCCATGTACTGGCTTCATTTTCAGAGTTGGAGAGAGCTGCTGTACACAGATCACTGAAGATATCTGCAAAGACAAGAAAGCATCAAGTCAATGTTGATGCCATTACAAAATGTAGTATTCAAAATTCAAACAGCACTTAAGAATGAGGATGCACAGCCCAGACTGCAGTTCCAATAAAAAAAAGAACCAAAAAAAAATAATCAAGCATTAAAAAAAGAAGACATAATAGAGCAATATTCAGACTCTGCAATAATATCAGCCAGTTCGTTGCATAGAGAATTATAGGGAAGGCAGATAAGGGCACTCAGTGCAGACAGGTGAAGAGAGCTTTTTGTAAATGGGCTCCACTTAACTAAAATGCTGAAGGTCAACTGCTAGAGCATGGAGGTTGGTCTGCCTTAAGTATGAAAAAACACAGAAACAAAGAGGAAAATGATAAAAAGGCGTAGAGGATGATGGTAAGTGACCTGACAGAAGAGGTAGTTCTTTTTAAGAGGGAACACACCATAACAACACAAGCAAGGCCACAGCAAAAAAAAGAGAAAAAAACACTTCAAGGACAAGCCTTCAAGTCGGCATGGGAGCGTCGAGATGGTAGGGAGATGGATTAAGGACAGAGAGGACAGAGATGAGGAAAGAATGAGAGAGGGGAAAAATAGAAGGGTCTATCCTGTGGGAAAAGCATACACTTTGTCTATGAATGCCTGATCTCATCAACCCAGTATTAAGATTAACAATATGTGCTCAAAGTTAAAGACAGAAATATATTAAAGCTGTGTATAGAGTCCTTTCTATGTGGTTACAAAGTATGAGGAGTTCATAAGCATTTCCCCAAATATAAATTAACATTAAATATATTAATCACGTGTAGCTGATGTGTTAATCATATTAATCACAAAACTCCTCATGCTACTTGCAGCACGCTACCGATTTACATGGATATATCTGATAGTTAATGCCCAGCAAATGTTACTAACAGTCAGCTTAAAAATATGTTGGCAAGTATATGGGAACTATCTGAATGCATTTTAAGCAAATATAAATGATAAGATTTCTAGTAGTTTCTCCTTTTGCTTAATTTCTTTTCACAAACTAAAAACATCTTAGTCAAACAAAACGTGTCACCACAAACCTCGTGAGCATGCCGTGAGAAATTTCTGTTTATTTGTCAAATGTAAATGGGATGGAAGCAAGAATAGATATACAGGAAAGAAAATAATGTGTGCTGAGTGAATATAGATGATATCTGTGACAGAAACAGTGCTAGTTTTAACCAGCTGCTATAGTAGCTAGCTGATTAATTCTTCAAATTACAACTATACTGCGAGCATGACTAGCAGCAGGAGCCACTTTATGCAAAACTGCAACATGCTAATGCTAGTTGGGTTGGCTCATGTTCACTTAGTTATGATCCACCCAGAATCTGCCCAGGAGTAGCATAACTAGCCTCCCTCTATGGGGTCTTAGTCAAGTATACCTACTCTACACACCTGCCCAAAGTGGGAGAAATGACAAAGGGCTTGATTTAACTGTTCTAAAGAGCTGACGAGTGAAAGCACCTGATTGAAAGTAACAGTAACAGCTTTATTGTTGCAACTGGAAATAGTCTGCCATGTCCCAGGTAATTATTAATTTCATGGTATCAAAGTCTGAATCTAAACAACAGTTACCTAAAACTGACAATTCAGAAAAACAAGTGAAGTTTTATCTAACATCAATCAGAGAGACAGAGAGAGAGAGAGAGAGAGATGAATGTGCTTCAGTCAGTGGCATTTGCATTCAAGCCAAAACTCTTCCATCCCCCTCCACTTCATCCCTTTTCTCCTTCCTCTCCAACAGCAGGTGGACCACCCAGTTAATTTGGTGCAACTAACATTGGAGAGTGAGGAGAGGAGCAGATGAAGTGGGATTAATGGGTGGTATGGAGGGGCTGGTGAGTGAGTGTGTTACAGCAAAGCTGCCAGTGTTAGTCAGAAGCGGCAGTGTTGTTACTGAATTGAGTGACCTCCTTCTGATGCTGTTTGCAGTATACTGGATGGGACCAACCCTGTCTTCTCTGTTAAAAGGTTCTTGACTAGCCTAGGACATGAAACACAATAAAGAGGAGGGTCTTCACTCAAACACAGGAGTAAGGTAATTGCAGCAATACTTTTCATTATAGGTCATTCATTTCCAGAAGCAAACTGCTGAACCAAAGGAAGTTAAAAACAAAAATAATAACTTTACAGGAAAATAAGTCTGTGGACTAAAGCCACTAACCACATAAGTTAATCTGAAATTATCTGTTATGGTGAATTCTCAGTGAATCCTGATAATGCCTGTTCATATTAATGACCAAGTATGATAGTACAGGGGAACAGGAAGGTTTTAGCATAAACAAAATCATGACTAATGATGCTAGAACTTTATTTAATATAGATTTCAAAATGTCACCAATGTTTATTTTAGGCTCTGCCAGGAAGTTATTTGAAATATTATAATTAATGTCAAAAACTGTAAATGAAATACCTGTAAAGCAGCAAGCATACAATTCTGCTCAGCTTGTGAAAGGTCACAGCCCCTTTCAGAAGCATTTTTATTACTTTTGTATTCTTTTTAATCCATATGTGTAGCTAGTGTGCCGATCCAAAGAACACAGAGTGCAGAGAGACACCTGATGATTTTGCATTCATTACTTATTTTTAAAGAATAAGTTATAATATACATAGTATTATATATTTGCAGTCATACCATGTGAAGCACAAGAGTTCAGGTATACAGTAGCTTCAGCATAACACACAGCCCTTGGTGCATATTATTTCACTTATTAAATAAAAACAAATTTAAGCCATAATTATAACAACGATAGCACAGTAATGAACGCAAATACAATCTCTGCGACAGCCGTGTCATTCCACTTCTGCAGTCACAGCTGAAACTACAGACTTTCTCAGCAGCAGTCAGTAAGAGATCGTGTTTTCGTTCTAGCTGCGGAGGTAGAGGGCAGTCACAGCCGAGGGTGCACTGATTCTTGCAGCTGTCACAACCAGTGGTGGCCTACTAAATAATACATGTTTCTGTATAATCATACAGCTCAGTCTCTCTCTGTGAGTCAGAAGAAATGCAAATGTTATTGAGAGGTAATGCAAAAAAAAGGAAAATCCCACTGTGACCTTTTGGTAGCTCCATACAATTCAAAGGAAAATAACCTCCCTATATATAAGAAGAATGATATCGAAACTAAATAAATGAATTATTGCATGGGTTACACTGACCTTTTTCTGAATTTAAAGTCATTTACTGAGGTTTTGGTAGCTGCTGCACAAACTAAAAACAAAAAGTGAACCAATAAAGGCCTTTAAGGGGAATAAATCCTGTAAAATTAACATTAAATGTATTTATTTTTTACCATTTACTGTTTGGGTCCTCATAAAAACAGTGAACTACTACTAGCCAACCAAGCGTTTTTATAAAGTGAGCTAAAAAAAAAATAAATAAAAAAATAACACACCCCTTTTATCATGACTTGCACTGCTACTAATCCCAGATATCAGAACCTTAGTAACTTTTACCAAAGGCTTGTTTTTGCATGGTGTAAGTGAAATTTTGTAGCAATGATCTTTTAAATGCCCCTGTGGGCAAGTTGTGCAGGACTTCTTTACAAGCAGAAAAACTATTTCGACCTCTTCAGGAAAGATATACAGGGTGTGCCGACTGGGATGCTGTTAGTGCACAGGAAAGTTGGAAGAGTATTATGAATGAGTAACATCAAGCATTAATATGTCTGTGGTGCACATAAATATGAAGGATAACAGCATTTCCCCCAGACATTATTTGTGCTTGCATTGATTCAGCAATCAGCACTGCCAAACTGCAATGAAATGTATCAGTCAGAGAACAAAACTGACTCATGTGCTGCAGTGTAGTGTTTGCTGATGTTTTTCATGGCCACAAGCAGGGTTCACATTGTTAAACATCTACAAATCTTTTGAGTTATTTAGTGTTGAAGGTGGCAAGGTAGGAACTTTACAGTAAGTAGCGTCTTAACATAAAAAAAAAATGCAATTTACTGTTGTTTGATGGTGATCAGGACTCTTTCTGAGCTTTCATTGATGAGCTTTGTGGCTGGCCTGATAATTGTTGTGAGTCATTACCCTCCTGTCTTTCCTCACACCAAATTCTGTCATCCTATTAAAAAAAAAAAAAAGATAATAAATGGAGCTGCTACTGTGTCAGCCTTGCAGAATACATGTGCCTCCCTCAAACTAGAGACAGTAGTTGAAATATGAGCATTAGCGTTGTTAGCATTCTTCAGAATGCTAAAACAAAGACTGAAAAACCTGTAAGGCATACCGCCTTACAGGTTAGTAAGGCGGTATGCCCGCCTTACTAACCTGTGCAATCAATAATGACTCAAGCACAAATGCATAAACGTCAGCATATATTTACATATATATTTATTTATATTTTTATACTATATTTACTTATTAGAAATTGTCTTCTTTTTAATTTTTTGTTCATAGAATGAAAGTTTAAGATAGTTAGGTTGCTTTCTTTGCACTGAATGGGACCATATATAATTTCATTGTATTTTTAGTATAATTGCAATAAAGATTTAGATTTTATGTGAAGACCGTTGTTGATCAGTTGCATAAAAAAGATCCAGCACTAGTCATTAGCAACACTGCCAGGCCACCAGGTTATGCTTATGTGGTTTATATTAAAAAAAATCATCTCTTCACCTATTGTTTCCAAGGTATCCTATTTGCTCCTATGAAATGACAACCTGTGCAAGGAAACTATGTTTATCTTTGCACTGGCTTTCTGCCTGCAGGAAAACTGAGTCATTAGGCCAAATATTGAAAAAAAACCCCAAGACAGATCGATAATAACTTTCATTTTATAAACACTAAAATGAACGTGATGGTCACACAGTTTACAAGACAGAACGATGACTGTTGTGCATTCAACGCATCCCACTACTATCATCACCTGAGCCAAAAAATGCATTACTGTCAGTGGAGACAGGAGATGTGTTTAAGACACGAACCTAAAATCCATTTTCTTTCTTTTTAAGGTTACAAGTCCTGTGAGCTTTTTTAAAGTTATTATCTGGCACATAACATAGCTTACTATATAGTTAGTCATATTAACAGACCATACTAGAAATCTGAAATATGTATATTACTTATGGTATATTTACCATAATTTTGCAAATAAATTATGATTAGGTGAACCAGGTAAAGCCTTAATGAATGTTTTTAAAAATAATATGTGCACACTGAAGGTGTAATCTGACATGAATGGCAATCCTTAGGCTAGTATGACAACAGACTTTAATTCCATCTGGAATTATGGTGCCAATGGCTTTCACTGGATGGGCAGTTCTGAAGATTTGACAGTGGATGCAGGGAAGCAGTTTCTTGATTCTTCTCTTTCACATTAGAGTGAAGTACGTCTCTGTTTATTCCTCTCATATGTAAATTAGTGTTGATAGGGTGTGGCTGGGTGTGCTGTCTAGCCTTTAGACAAATATACCACACAAACCCACAGGAACAGGGACAGGAACACTGCGTGTGGTGCAGACGTGAAGTGAAAACCTAAATCTGGAAAGGTGCAAGACACTCATGGGGGGTATGTTAGTAAGCATGGTACTGCTCCTGTTGGAAAAACTGACTTCAGCAGTGCATACACAATCATAACAACACAAATGCACAGTGGACGATCTAAATACACAAAAAAAAGCGTGCATGCACCAGGTAAACAAAGAGATACACAAATGAATGGACATATATTAGTATACAGGACACATCGAGTTTTATATGACACTGCAGTAGTCCTTTTTGTGCCAGCTGTGTTCTATATGGCAGCAATAGAACCAATGAAAAGAGAAAACTTATGAATTCTTCATGTTCTTCAAGCGTAGAGCAGAGATGAGAATGAGTGAGTGAGACCTTTTAGCGGCAAAAATCCATAGATGGAGTCGACAGGAGACGGTTTTAAGGGCTGAAATATGCATGAGGTGATGAAAAATGAGCATATTTAAAGCAAGTTGAGCTTTTATCTCGTAGACTATTAATCACTTTCTAATGCAAGGAGCTTGCATGAGCTCAAAACATTCTTTCAGCTCACTTTCTAGAGGCTGCTCATCCAAGCAGGCAGTAGCTGCTGCTTCCCTGTCAGGTCAAAAGCAAAGATGGTGTTGGTGAGGTGAATCAAACAGTGATTTATTATTAATCTGAAGCCATTGTTTTCTGCAACCTTCCTTGATTTAGCAACAGTCACACGTTTTGTTGTGTTCCTACTGCTTCATCAGGATAAAGTTACAGTCAATGAAATTTTAATTCCTTATGAGTCACTCTCAGCCTTTAATCCTTGTGAAGATAGAACAGGGCAGCAAAGAAGCATCCTGTTGCACAAGTCTCATTTCCTCTCTTGAGCTTGTTTGATTAATGTGGTTGAATTGAAGGTAGTTTTAAACAGGGAAGCCATGGTGTGGGTAATGATTACAGATAGCAGTGGAACTGCAAAATTCTTATGCAAAAATACACAAGATCAACAATAACAATAATTCAATGTCATACACTCAAACACATGGGCTATGCAAGGGAATATTGCCTTTCTGAAAGGTTCATTTTCTTTTTTCCTTGGTACTTTGTCAGTAAGGATAGATTTAGCTTATCTGATTCTGCTCTTTCCCCCTCTTTCAAATGCTATCAGCCCATAAAGTGGCCGCTGCCTGTTGTCACTCCCATGGTGATGGTAGTAGGACTCATCCACTATGTTGTAGGCTGAGTAGACTGCTATTACCTTACTGCTGCAAAGACATAATGAAACCTGGTAGGCTCAGTGTTAATCAAAGCAACCATAGCCCAACTTCAAGCCATAAAAGTACCCAAGTTCATGGGTTATTTTACAAAAGACTCCCACTGCGCAGAACTGTTTTTGCACCAGGCTGTTAACAGCTTTTTTCATTTTCTTTAACACTTACTGGTCTTTGTGCTGATGCTTTGTGAACAGACAAAAGACAAACAATGATGAGGGTGACACAAAGACTCACTGTCAGAAATTATTGGTAATTTCATAATTACAATTAACAAAATAGCTCCATAGAAATTCGTTGGTACAAAGACTATTTCAATCAACCACATCATTTTGGTGTCAGATATGCATGAATAAAAGGACACAGAATGGTTCCATTTTTAAAGAACTGATAGCTGGATGATTAGTGCAGGCTAAATAGCAATGAAGCAAACAATACATTTCTGGAGAAACATTGATACCTCTACTGTATGACCTATTGTGCTATCCCAGAAAATATCTTTGAAGTCTACATTATACTGTATATACTATTTCTACAAGTCCACCTAGCTGTGCTCATGTCCAAACGACCTAAATTTAATCATCAGACAACAAGTGTGAGGGTCTGGTGCAGGCAGTCTGCCTGTCTGGCTTTTTTGTGACTGCACTGACTTTTCTACAGAGAATTTAAATTACAATGCACAAACTATGCCTGTGCCCCAGGCATTGGAGTTCAAATGGACTTCAAGAAAATATACTAAGAATGGCTGCTCGGCCATCAGATCTTCTGTCTGTGTCGACAACAGAGTATAATCTAAGCTTCTAGTGACTGGAGGTGGTTAATAAGGGTGCTGGGGAATGTCATGGTGTCCGTGACTCAGGTACTAACTTTTAAAAGCTAAGGCCTGAACTTTTTTGAAACCAACAGTCCACCTCTGCTGAAACTGGTTGAAAATGTAGTTTCTCAAAAGTTGGTTAAACAACCAAATTAGAGGCTCTAAGCAACAAGGGATGGACATCTGGTCTTTATTCTAAGGTGTCCAAGTGTTTTTGGGGGTATGGCATGTCTTTATGAGCTGCAGAGAAGGTGTTGTAGCTCAATGTGCAGTCTTTTTGTGTGTGAACAAAAGGTTTCAATAACTGGCCTTTAAAATCAAAAAATCTACCCTATTTAAATTTGGTCCCTTCAATGTCATGAAGGAGGCCACATTTGGATCTATATAAGGGATTTGATCCTTCGCACTGGCCAAATCCCACTCTGTGGTTTTACTGCAATTCTCAAACGTACGCAGTAACCCAATGTTAACTTTTCTTACAAACTTGCATGAATTTCATGTGGAGGCTCATTACTGGTAATGAGAACTGGGTCTCCAGTTACAACTGAGGTTTCAGTGGAAGAGTCTACAGTTTCCAAGCCCTGAGGCTGTGCTTCGGGTGAGGACCGAGAGCAGGCAGCGCTCATTATTTTTGCGACATTCACTGGATTGTGCACCATGAATTAATCTTCCAGGTTGAGGCTGTCAACATGGACTTCTACTGTACCCTCATAACACTTGAGGGAGAAACTGACCAGAACACTAGTGCTTGCCAGAGTGTGATAGTGTGCTGGCACAGTATATTCTGAAAGGTTTTCCAGTCACATCAACACAATCTTTGCTTGCCACCTGCTGAGAGGCCCATTCCCAGAACTTTTTGATCACACCTCATAAATTACCTAAAAATGTGTTGCCACACAATTATGCAAAATACTGCTTTCAACACTTTTTGTATATCACTGTTTAGGTCCCTCAGTAATAAAATATTTAAATATTCTCCAAGCAATTTCTTTTTTTTCGCAACATGAATGCCCTAAAGGTATATGCTGTAAAATTCCCTGTAATGTTTGCTCAGTTTTATTTAGGAAGACAATATCTTAGAAATTTAAAAACTTGAAGGGAGGGCTGTGTGGAGGGTATACAGCAGCCAATCAATGGATGGCGGGTGGGGGGTTGGGGTTGGGGGAGGCATTCTAAATAATCCTGTGGTTCAGCCAACGAACAAAAACCTACCAGTTTCCATTCTTTGCTTCCTCCACAAACTGGACGAGGTCACCTGTCTCCAGAGAGAGGTCTTGCGGATCACGAGACTCGTATGTTAGCTGTACTCGGAAACGGCTGCTGTCACCCTGCAGAAAGAAATGGTTTTCAAATTCAACATTTAGCCAATCCCAAGACTTTAAGCTACTGCTTAAAGTTGTTCTACTGTACTGTGGTACTGTTCTACTTTAGCCAGTCATTCTGGAAATCCACAAAGCATTACATGAACTGCTGAGTAATAAACAATACCCTACAAAATGAAACAAAGACAGCAGATAAAAGCATTTAAATTTAAATATACCAATGACAAGACATTGGACTTCATTTATTTTGCTATTCTTGTAGTATTAGATAGTAATAAATAAGTTAATGATTATAAGATTTATAGGGTCTTTAGGTACATGCACACCACAGGGATTTAATGTCCCAATTTTTTCTTTGTCTTATCTGAGTTGCATCCACATGTGGGATTATTTAGTTGTTGTTGTTGTTGCAGATGAACACAATTTAAGTTGTGATTGACTGCATGATGCAAACATACTCTCCACTTTGTCAGGTACATCTGTTTAACTGCTTGTTAACACAGATATGCTCTTGTCTAATATACCAATCACATGGCAGCAACCCAAAACAAGATCAACATGATGTGATCTGACCAAGTGTCAGAATGGGAAAGAAAGTTGATTTAGGTGGCTTTGAATGTGGCATGGTTGTTAACGGGCTGGTCTTAGTATTTCAGAAACTGCTGATCTAGTGGGATTTTAATCACACAACTTTCTCTAGGGTTTACAGAGAATGGTCTGAAAAAGAGAGAAATATCCAGTTAGCAGCAGTTCTCTGGGTGAAAATGCCTTGTTAATGTCAGAGGTCAAAGGAGAATGCTCCGACTGCTTTAAGCTGATAAGAAAGCAACAGTGTGTTATAACTATTACAACCAAGGTATGAAGAAGAGCTTGTCTGAATACACAACACACTGGACTTCGAAATAGATGAGCTACAGCAACAGAAAACCACTACTGTCAACTAAAGGCAGGAAACTGACACTACAATTTAGACAGGCAATTTACAAATGGACAACAGAAGATTTGAAAAACACCAAATCTGAGTAGTCTTGATTTTGTGCAACAGCATTTGGATGGCAGGACCTGAGTAGAAAGATCCATGCTTTAGACATTATGGTTCCACGTATCAACAGTTTAGGCTGGTGGCTGTGGTGTAATGGATTGGGGGCTGATTTCTTGGCACATTTTGGGCCCCATTATTACCTGCTGAGAATCATCATTTAAGTGCAATGGCCCACTTGAGTACTGTTGCTGATCTTGTCCATCCCTTTATGACCACAGTTTACCCATCATCTGATGGCTGTTTCCAGCGGGATAACACACCACGTCATAAAACCTCAGATCATCTCAAAGTGGTTTGTTGAAGCTGACAATGAGTTCACTGTACTCAAATGGCCTCCACATTTACCAAATCTCAATCTAGCAGATCACATTTCGGATATGATGGAACAGGAGATTCACATCATGGACATGCACCTGACAAATTTGCAGCAACTGTGAAGTTCTGAAATGAAGTTCTGACGGGAAAATGTAGTCCATCCTACATCTAGCTAAGTACCTAATAAAGTGTCCTACAAATGTATGTTCTAAGCTGCTACATTGTCTGCATCACTAACGTGCTCAGTCCTCGTGTCGATAGTGTGCACGTGCGTGTACGTCACACAGATTATAATGGATGTGGAAATGCTGCCATATTCGGCAGACATGTGCAGTTAAAATCCTACCCCTTTTTCATCTTCCCCTCATTTCCTAAATGTCAAGTGGTCAGTGCCTGCTGCTAACAAGAAGGGAGAACATGGGAAATAATTAAGCTGTGGAGGGGTCCTCCTTTAGGGGGATTGAAATGGGATTTAGTGAAAAAGAAGGGAAAATGAAGAATGGGTGAAGAGGCAATGAGAGATGAGTGTATAGCAGTTGGGGGATGGTTCGTGATCATAAAATGTCATGATTTATCTGACAGCTGACATGACTCAGCTGGAGTCAAATGAATGCAGTTGAGTTACGTTCCTCACTCGGGCAAAAGTTTAATAATGCTAATTGTTGCTGAAATCACACCTGGTTTCAATTCTGGACAAAATCATTTGCAACATTACGTTTTACTAAGTTTCACTCTTAAATAAAGTTTCAAAATGATCCAGTGATGTAGCAAATCATATCTGAGCTTAACTTCTTTACATTTTTTAGCTGATGTGGGCAGCAGTCTTAAATGTTGCCTACATTTTTATTGTTGCCTTCCTCGTCTGAAGAGTTGGAGGATTCCTCTGCGCTGGAGGGAATCGTCTCAAAGTCCTCTGTGTCCATGGAAAGAAGACGCCGCTGGGCCCAGCCTGAGGGGAATCAATACACATGATTAACCATTAAAAATGTACTCATAAACAAGGGGGACATTAATATGCATCTTGGCAGGTGATGACGCTTCGGGAAAGTAATGTTGCTGTGCAGTCAAATAATTGGTTACATCATCATGAAAGCTTGATGATTCTGTTTCCAAGAATTCAACCTCAAGCCAAATTTCTCACATTCAGGATGACTTCAATCCCCGTACAAGTCGCAGCCTGCACAAGGGAGGCTGTCACTACCCATACTTCTCACGCTAAAAACGACTTTAGCTTATGACTGAAGCAGCACATACAGCGCATGCATATATTAAAATAAGTCTGATATTTATGGTATCAGCGTAACAAGATTACACTGCTTATCCAGACATCACTCTTGCTTCAGGGAAGAATTGAACTCACAACATTTTTGAGTACTGGTGCAGTTTACTGATCTATCAGCACACTGTTGAACGGCAGCAAAAAAGTAAGA
Source organism: Pelmatolapia mariae (assembly GCF_036321145.2). Lineage (NCBI taxonomy): Eukaryota > Metazoa > Chordata > Actinopteri > Cichliformes > Cichlidae > Pelmatolapia > Pelmatolapia mariae. The sequence goes on along the minus strand of NC_086246.1, from coordinate 33,845,764 downwards.
AGTTTTCACTAACGACACGTGAAATATTTGAACATTTTTTCCCACAATGGCAGCAAAAAGAAACACAAGAATAAACAAACAACAACAAAAACACAGCACTTATCCCAGCATCAGTTTAAGACAGTTTTATCAAAACTGCACAGTGGGTACAAACACTCACTCTCACACGCCTGGGTTTTGAACACAGGGTTTTGAATTCCAAAACTGCTTCACAATTTATAATAGTGCAAGGAGCTGTGAGAGCTTGCCAATTGTAAAGCATCATTCTTCAACTTTACAATTTGTTGAAGTAAAGTGGTTTGTAAGAATAAAGAATAAAGCTCTTAAGATGTGATTTTGGTTGTTACATCACCACAGATCTATTGTGAGTCGCCGCTGGTGTTGCGCTCTCTCTACATCCTGTTTCAGGTACTGCATCTGCTCCTGTGGAGCCAGTGTCCTGTGCACAGCTGAGTGCACTCAGTCAATCAGCCACGGAGGTGTTTAGACCGGGGGGAGAAGAGACGGCCAGGCCAAAGAGCCTTTTCCTTTGACAGCGATTGAGCAGTGTCGTTCTGAAAGCGACCGCTTACTCCTTTCGGTAAAGTTTTTTTTTTTTTTAATCAGCTTTTTATCAACTTTTTCATCCCTTTTCTTTAATCAGGTTAAGTTTCGTTGCAGTTTTCTTTTTGTTCTTGGTAAAAATACTGCCCTAGCTTTTTACTAATTATTGATCTATTTAAAAAAATTAAAAATATAAAACTTTTGGAATTATATATTAAATTTGTGCTTCTATAACAAAAACTAAGGGAGATTTGAATGTTTCAAGTCTGTCACCACCAGCACCAGGTATTTACATACGACCTCACAGCTAACACATCACAACACCCCACCCCACCCAAGGCAATAGTGATAATCAGACCTAACTTTGATAACAGTGTCTGTTTTCTTCATGGTTTAGGTGGAGTGAGTAGGTTCTTCCACTGGATTTACAAGCACATCTACTTTCCGTCTCCATTTTAGGGTTGCTGAGGTTTGAAATTCATCTCAAGAAAGGGCTGCTTGAAAACCAACTTTCTTATTTGTAAATTCAATTCAATTTTATTCATATCGCGCCAAATCACAACAGCTTATTTGTGCTTGATGAATTCTGACAGAATGCTGAGTTCAGCGAGTCCCCAAAATTCAAAACGGAAAAACCAAACAAAAAAACACAAAAAGGAACGCACAAAAACCAAAATGAAATGAAAACAAAAGCATCCATTCATATCCACAGTGATTATGGGAAACTTCATTTCTTCTGTATGGCAAATTAGGCTAAACGCTGCAAAATCTCCCCATTTTTGAGAAATGATGTAGCTACGTTGTCCAGTCAGTCTTTCTTCATAGCTGTATAACTTATGGACAAAAAGCCAGAGTCAGCATATGTGATAAGCTCTCTTTTCCTCCTTTCTTTCTTTTTATTTAATCTCTGAAGGCACAAAATAGGCATCAAAATGTGGTCACAAGCCTCTTTTCTTCTCATTTTTATATGGCCTACAATAATTCTGCATAATTTTGAGCAGCTTCAAATTCTTTTGTGATCTATAACAACCACTTGTTTGTTACACTCATATCAAATATTCGGTATGTTTTCAAGTCTGTGGTTTTCCATTATCTTATCACTACTGGTTTAGTATCTGGCTTCAACATCAGATCCCATCTATATATCGTCATTCAACAGTTATTTTTAGCCTTGGAGCCGATGTGGTCACATGCACAGATTTTCTGTCTGAAAGGCTTCAAAGTTAAAATTTGAACGTTAACTGTGATTTAATAATATATCTTTGGCACATGTTTTCTTATCTCCCTCTAAATGGGTCTCTATTCCTGCTTAGGAAACAACAATAGGTGCTGTTATCATGTTGCTTTTGATTATTTAGAGGTTTATGTTTAAGAGAAGCTGGAGAGGAGATTATACAAGGCCGAGCATGTGCACAGGAAGACAGAAGAAATTAATCATGTTAAATTATTAACATGGCAAAAATGTTCTTCTGATGGGTTTATGAAAGGTTTTTACCACTTCCCTCAAACCAGTTGACATTTGAATTTTCTTTCTTTCTTAAATTTGTTTAAGCTTTATTAAACAAGGGAGTAGATTAAAAACTCTCAAAGAAAGCACATCATTACAAGGTTATTCTAACTTAAATGTTTACATGCATTACAAGTGTTGTTATTGTTTTTGAGATTTTAAACAATTATATTCAGAATAACAGGCTCCCCAACCTTACCCGATTATCTTTTGTTACCGAATTCTTCTGAATGTAAAAGTTGTACGGGTCACTATAACGACACATCTTGTCATTTTTTTATAAAGGCACGAGGACTCCTTGACCAAATGGACGCTTGGACTGGTCAGTAGTTTGAAGCCATTTGATAGACATAGCCTCTGTTTATGTTTTTAAAGAAGAAAAAAAGTCAATGCGATGCAAAAGGAGGACAACTAAAAAAAACCCAAAACAAAAAACAAAATATACTTTCACATAAAACTGAAATCAACTCCACAGGATGATAGTCTCTCAAGCGACTGGAGGAGATGAATCCTCCCCTGCAGTTACCTGGTTGGGAAGTGGATCTAGGGACAGCTGAGGTGCCACCAGGACCAGCAGAAGTGCTGCTAGTCATACTCTGACGTTTCCTGACTGCTGCCATAGCGCCGCGCAATGTATCTGGAGGGAAGCCAACTGCTTTATACCAATTTTGTCATCACAACCGTTAAACTGCACCACAAAAACCCAAAACCTGTATTTAAAAAGCACAATTTCTAAAAGTTGCACAATTACATCCAGCCAGTGTGCTGTCTAATAAGAAAACCATGCAACTGTATCCATGCAGAAATCAATGAGAGAAAAAAATAAACAAGCAAAAGAAAACACCAAACACCTACCAGGGAAAACACACAAAAGCTACACAGACACACACACACCAAAAAATGATACCAATTTCATTTGATGCTCATGCACTGAGAAACAGAACATCACAAACCACCTACAAGTCACCAAAGCACGCACGAAATGGAACTACAAAAGGTGAAACACATCATCCAGAAATAAAGAAGCACAGTCGATCAAGAAATAACATCTTTCTCCTTGTACCTTCATAACCAAATGGAGTGGGATCACTCTTTATTTCATGCCTTTTGCTCTTTATGCTAGCAGAGAGGGGACCTGGGCAGAGGAAATAACATGCAAGAAGAGAATTAATGAGAAACCAGCATATTAGAAAGACGGTTGCATTATCCCAAATCACCTTTCATCAACCTTTTAAAGCCCCTTTTAGACATTAGAAAGCTGTAATATTATTTTCTGTTAAAAAGCATTTTGTCATTTAGACATAGGCTTTAAGTGGGCTGAATCATCTTAAGACCATTATGACTTTAATTTTTTTAAAAAGAAAAGAGTCATATTTTCCATGCAGTAATAGGCACCTGGATACAGAGTTTCTAAAGATGAGAGCAATTAGTTGACAAAAAAATTATTTTTCCATCTTTCCAGCTATTTTAAAAAAAATTCTTTTTGCTGGAGAATGAATGAAATGGATGCTTTTCTTCAGGGTTTAATTCATGACCATCAGCATAATTAGACAGAACATAGAACTGATGCTGCAGCTGCTTCATATAGCCTGAGAATGCAGGCTACATGGTTAGCTTCTGACTCTTATGTAATCTCTCATATGTTGTAACTAAAGTATTTGCTGAATCTTTAATGCTGGCAAACATTATTTTTATGTTTGAATTGTTTTTTTCATCTTTTGTGAGAAATATTTGACCTTTGACCACAAAACATCTATAATTATTGATTAATCGAAAAACAAATCTGCACATACAAAATCAAACTGAAAATGTGTTTTGACTGACGTACTATAAAGCCCCACATGTAATATTATAATGTGTCTGGTATCATATTTGATACGTGAGTTTCTGCAACCATAATGTATGCAGATGAAAACATGTCTTCTACCCACTGGTGATAATTTGTGCACTGCAGGGAGTAAGCTGGCTTTGAATCCCCCTGACGTGTATGCCTGTCCCTAGTTTTTACCAGTAGTAGACACAATCAATCATACAATACATACTTTACGTGACTTGGACTTAATGATTAAGAGTTCTACAACTTTTTTAGATAAAAACTATATCAAATAGTTACTGATACAGTACTGTGCAAGAACTCTCTCTCTGAAGTCTCTTAGGCAAGCTTTCTTCTCCTGTTGACTATGTTTTGTTCCATTCTCTGTCAATATGATCCAACAATTGTTTTTCCAGTTTGTACAGCGCTTTGGTCAACGTGTGTTGTTTTTAAATGTGCTTATAGATAAACTGACTTGACCTGAATGACAACATTGCTTCAACAATGTTGAGTTAGAGTTCTGGGGAGTCATAGTCCATGACTGATCGTGTTCTACTGCATGTTCCAGACATTTCTTCTACTACACTGTCAGTGTGTTAGGGATCATTGTGATGCTAAAAAGTTAATCACACAACTTCCAGGCGGTTACACAGTGGATCAAAATCTGATAGTACTTTTACACATTCATAATTTAATTAATTTTGACAAAATCCCCAAGACCAGTGGCTGAAATGTAGCTCCAAACCACCTCTCTTCTGATCTTTGATAAACATATCGACAGCTTATATTTAAAAATTGAATGAATCCCTCCATCAGACCTATTACCTCCAATTTTAAGTTAAATTTTTGTAAAATTTTGGCATACTTCTGCCTTTTTTCCCTGTCTCCCTTCCTAAAACATGGCTTCTTCACATCCACCCTTCTACTGAGACTATTTCTATTGACAGTTCTTTGAACATTAGATGTATCAACTGAATGGCCAGATGTTTACCTCCTATTTCTTAATGACATGACTTAAATACCTTATTAGGCCTTTCACTTTATCTTCTCCACTTGTCCCATTTCCCTATGTGTTTTGAGGACTCTCTGCACAGGAAGCCTACATACGCCACATTTTTGGCTAATATCTCTTTGGGAATCATGCTGTTGAAATACTATTTCATGCCTGTCACACTGTGTTATCTTTTGCATTTTTCATAGATTCAAATTAAGAAATGGGTACAAATGATGTGTTTTTGTGAAAGGCTGCTTGTAAGAAAATGCCCAAAGATACAATTTAAAGTTGCTTCTTTGCTAAGTTGTGTGTTATGCGTAGACACAACGCTGGCTCATCCCTTCAACTGGATGTCTTTTTTTTATTCTTGAATGATTCATATGTCAGTGTTAAGCAGCTTTAAAAAAACCCCAAAATATTCCTCTGACACCAGTCAGAGACAGGGAGTGGACTGGAAATGACTGAAAAAGCATCCAAAGAAACTTTGAGGGACCTTAAGATGGGCCGAAGAACTATTACAAGACCACTTTTAAAAAATAAAAATAAAACCTGGCTCCTTAGAAGCAAAACATAAAGACATGATGTTGAAACACAGCATGGTAATACTAACATCTGTGTAAAAACACTGCCTCAACACCAGATTTACTTATTTATTTATTTTTTGCTTCCATTTCAGATATTTATCACACTAGAAAAAAGCATAAGTGTTACAAACTACATTAAAAGTTGGTCTGTCCAGTGAAGGCATAACAGTGCAGAGTCATAAAAATAATGTCTCTAAATGGAATTCAGTCTTCATTCATTTTCATTTTTGCACCTGTTCCCCTACTTGTATTTCATGGAAATCACACGTTTATCTTATGAAAATGTTTTAGTTGCTATGAGGGAGTGATGAACAAAATGCAGCCCATATGTTCATTACTCATAATTCACATTTCTCAGTTTTAAATATAAAGCTGCATGCAATTAAAATTACATGGTAGTGCTACAGATTTTCATATCTGTTTCAAAAATATCAAGCAATATAGAGTAATATTGTTCCTTGCTTAGCACACAGTGTGGATTAGAATTAAAAATACAGGCCGAAAAGCAACAGCCACGCTCAGACCGCCGCTGAGCACTGTGGCCTGCAGTGCTCTAATCGGTCAGTCTCAGCTGCATGAGGGATAATAAAAGAAATGCAATAAAAAGAGGACAGTGAGACTGAATGGAAATAGTTTTTTTTTAAAGTTCAATTTGAATTCTTTTCCTGCCTCTGCCTCCTTGAAAATCAGTGTCTCATCTGTATTCGTAAGAGAAATTGCACTTCTACTGCCACTTTTAATGTCACCCTGCGTTCCAAATGTCACCTTATCAAAATTCTTATTTCATTACAGTTGCTTAAAAAAGTATCTGTACTGAATGCCTGCCCACCTCTTGTCCATCTCTTCTTTCTCTCATTGTGTTTTTAGCAATTCTCTATCAGACACACGCTGCAAATCTCAAGAGAGGAGAATATGGTGAAGTTGCTGACCAGCTAATTTGCTATTTAGCCAGCAAACTGATACTAGAAGTGCACTTGTCTCCCAGGGGATGTGCATATGGAAGCTAATTTGGCAAGCTAATGCGCAAAATGTATCCATGCTTGTAGCTAACAGAGAAACGTGAGCAAGAAATCTAAAGTGAGTTGTAGATTCAAGTCTGTATGTTGCTGTGGGTCAGAATCACTGTAAGCTTACAGGAGTGATACATATACACGTACTGATCAAACTCATATGTTGCTCTGTATTAGAAATGATTTACTGTTAGCAAAGACACACAAAGAAACTCTGTTTAGCACTCTGTAAATCACACAAAAGACTGGATGTTTAGGCTCTCTCAGATATAATGAGAGGTAAGCTCTATCCCACCTTTCTCCATAGGTGAAATTATGGGTTAATGTTTAAAACACATCTTTAATTATATTTCCTATTTTAGCTGAGTAAACAAACCCCAAAAACAAATTGGCAGGTGTGTGAGAATGCACTATAACCTAGTCACCTGTTTAAAATACAATGAAAAACATTAAAATAACCTCGATACGAAACAAATTTGTCATGGTTTCGATTCACTTGAATTCTCATTGTACAGAAAAGTGGACCCTGGCTCTTTCTTACAATTCCTCTTGGGCAGCTCTTGGCAAGAGGGGTGAAAAACCACTGACTTTTATCAGGCAGAAAACCTCCATCAGAGTCACACTCAGACAGGGTGCCCATCTGCCTCGACTGGTTGGAGGGAAAGAAGCGTGGAGAGAAAATCTCTGCTGAAATCTGTGAAAACATTCAGTTCTCCAAACCTCTCCCTGCATCTGTATTTTGGAGAATAGGTTTGGTATGGTGGACCAAAAAAAATCAAATCAAATCAAAATCTGGCAATAAAGAAAACAAACAACCGCCATTGTAATGATATTAAAAATGCAAAATGTTCAATTCTTCCTTTTAGATCCAGCCCACAAAACATGTAATTTCTTTTCATTTTAAAATATGTACGATATAGCAATGCATCCTTTTTGTTTGACACTTCACAACTACTTACTGTAATAATTAGAATTCAACCTATTGAGATGCACATCAGTGACAATGCAGCCAATGTGATCAAAATAAGAAAAAGGCTGTAAAGAGCAGGAAGAAACTACAAAGGCTGGTACCTTTTGTGCGCCGTGTAGCGAAGGAGGAGGAGGAAGAGGAAGCAAGAGAAGAAGTGAGAGAGAAGCGGCGGGGGACCTCAGCCTCTTTAGCAGCAGGTTCTAAAGCCAGAAAGGGGTCAGGAGGAAAAGAAGAAAGGAAAAAGCACGGGGAGAGACAAGGACAGAAGGAAAGGACAGAGAGAAAGCTTTAGTAACGGGATTTAAAAAGAGGCAAAATGACAAGGAAGAGGAGGATGGACAGCAACTTTGGGCATTAAATAGAATGCAAATCAAAGACAAAGAGAAAGCAGCCTTCACGGTCTTTCTTAGCACTGCCATCTTAATAACCAATTATCTATACATTCTCTAGGAAAGACCATAAAATGCAACTGAGAAAGAAAGAAAAATAACTGTTTTGAGAGTTTACTAAGATTTTACGTTCAGAATCAAAGTTTAGACATGCCAATAAAATTAAATTGGACTGATACAAAAGTCTAAAGTACAAGGATTCCCTGTTAGTCATCACTAATGAAATAAATATGATTTTTTTGTTTTGTTTTGTTTTACCTGATGCAACATCACTGCAACACAACAGTGGGATAGCTTTCACTAATTTTAAAGAAACGTTTCTATCATTCGACGTGTCTGCCGTCTAGTGACTTAAACGTGACTGGAGATGACTGTCTTTCAAAACTGCTCTCTCATTCCTCCAACTGTGTCATCAGCGTACCCGTGTGGTCGTACTGCTGTGAAACAAAAACAAGTCTCTTCTTCCTTCAGATATATTTAAACATATTAAAATGTCAAGAGGCCTTTGGTACTGTGAGGTGAAATGCCGTGCAATGCTTCACCATATATTTCTGCCCAGCTACTCTCTGTCTTCATCTGTCCATCACCTGCTGTCAAATCCTGCCTCTTCGACAGAACTCCATCCCATTCTTTTCTAAATCACAGTTGTTGCAGTGCAAGCAGAGGCAGATGATACAGACGTGAACAGATAAAAGCACAGACAGAGGAGTGGATGGAGATGCGGTCTTATTATGTGAGATACGGCAGACACTGCAATGCACGTAGAGAAATCCGTGCAAGAACTAAGTGGCATGCACTGGAGCGAAAAGTCTTAACTACAAAGGGCAGATGCTGCTGCCGTTCATGATGATGACAATTATCATTATGATCAACATTATCGTGACAGCAATTATAGATAAAAAGAGCAAACAACAGATGATAATGTTGACAAAGATGCCAGTGGTGATGATAAAGATGGCGATACAGGTGGATTTAGGGAGCACTCGGCATATTGCTGTTACCTGCAGGAAGAGACCTCCTGTTGGAAAGTCCTTGCAAGGTGAAATGCTTCCTAGCATTAACAGCCGAGTAGCCTGACTGGCTGGCTGAAGCGTCAGCTACATAGCAAAGCGAGATTAAGCAGAAGTTAGTACATTAGAGAAAGAAAAAGCAGTTTGAGCGTTGCTTGAAAAGAATAAAGTGACGCAAAGGGTTTATATGACTGTCAAAGTGCTCTAATAGTAATTCTTGACTGTGTCTTGTGAAAACATTGAATTGCAGACTTACTAAACACTTGCAGGTTGTTGATGAAGCAAGTATACTGTACCATATGGAGACACATACCTTTTCCCCATAAGTCAACGTTTCATTACGTCAAACTTATACCTTAGAAAATGAAATACTTAAAAGACATTTTTCCTCTCACATGTGGTAAACTTGAACTACACCATAAGACATCTTTGCCAACACTTTTTCAACTGTTTATTCAACAATATTATCAACAGATTAAAATTAATGTACTGTATCCTTGGACTCAATAGTAGTCAATAGTGGCTCATTTACCAGAATTAACTTCTTGAAAGAATTTGACATAATTGTCCATCACTTTGTGACATTGGCATGCAGATAATTTTATGCAATCTTCCATGCAAAGTGTGCAAGATATTTAAGGATTTTTCTCACATACACTGCGACTTTCATTCATTATTCTGACCCACTTACGGTTCGACTTTCAGATAACTTTTTATCATTTGCTGTCAAAGTGTAAAATCATCATTCTGTCCAAGATGCTTTCGATTATGTGAAACAGTCAAATCTAATAGTTCCCTTCTTCCAACGACTGTGCAGATGATGGAAAGCAGAAAAGTCTGTCATAAAAGCAGATTGTTTCATAAGTCTGATATTTAGGAATCTACTATAGATGATTACTGTTTGTTATTATCTGTATTTTGTGCTGTTGAAATATGAGATTATGTCATATTAAACATTGAAGTTAAATGGTACAACTGGCCAAAGGAAGCTAAGTGAAAGAGGGACTTAATTCTTCCATCTTAAACCTTGAATGGATCATCTGTGTCTGAAGAAGAGAAGATAATACTACAAGATTAATGACAATAACAATGAAAACATAGACTTACAAAAATGGAGATTTTGGTGAAAGTCTTCACTTCACATCTGTTCAATTTTCTCCTCATAGAGTTTTTTTTTTTTTGGTAACACATTGAGCCACTTTCCTCAGATAATAACTATGGCTAAAGTTCCCTAACCGCAGCCATCAGTCCAGAGCACAGAAACTCAATAATGACAATTTTTTAAGGAATGTGAAAGTTTTAGCAAAAAAGGATTGAGACCCCATCAAAATCTGACATATTTTCATGTAAATGCAAGATGTTTCAGGGTCTTGAAATATTTATAACAACCACACAATAATTTTTACCCTGTAAAATGAAAAGAATATTTCAGTTTCTCCACTGCTTCTAGGTCAGCAGCTATACTGAAGCAGATTAGAAGTCATTGACCATGTTCACTCCTTTGTACATAGACTATGCACTGTCTAAAATTGAAGCCTCTGGTTCTGTGGGCCTAAAAGTGCTTGCTGCAACAGTTAAGTACATCTTTTATCTACAGTGTATGCTTTGTAAAAAATGTCATATTTTTGTATGTTGTTTTTTTTTTTTTTCCAATGAAGCATTGCTCAGATGATCCATGGATTTAAACAACTCATCAGGGGCTTGTACACATAAAACCCTATATTCACCAGTTAGAAAGATGTATGTGCCTCATGCTTCCAGTGGAACATTGCTTACCAAGTAGCACTCTAAGCATAGGAAACATGGCATCAGAACTAAGTGAAACTGTCAGTAGTCACATTGTTATTCTGAGCAAAGGCTGGCTTTCTCAACGTCAAAGTGTGGCTACACTGAGGATTTCTAAGGGAGCAGTGCATGGCTCACACCATCAAAAGATCAATACATCAAGCTTTGTTTACTGAAGACCAGAAAAGCTACTTCATCTTAAATACAGAATAAACATGATAAATAAAACAGGTCGGCAATCAGCAAAAGTCCTGCTAAAAAAAGAAAAAGGATTTACTGATAAATCCAAGACAGAGACTCAAGATTGGTTGTCAGATTTTGCAGAGTCCATGCTGTCACTCAAACAAAAGGGGAATATGACAAATATTGCAATCAAATATTTAATACTGTATTTAGTTTAAAACAAGTGTATATATTCCTGCACCTTCACATGAGCATGTCAGCCTGATTAACTGCTCACGCAAGTCTGCATGATAAAGTACTAAGTGCTCGTCCGACTACCATGGACCTCAGAGCTCTCGGCCTCATATCTTTGGAACTCTCTCCCACACTGCATTCACAGTATTCTTTGTTTCTATCTTTAAACCATTTCTTAAAACACACCTTTTTAAGATTGTACACTCAGTTTTATTTTGTATTTTTGACTTTTAATTCTGTAAAAGTTTTCTAATTGTCACTGTATGCAGCATTATTATTATTATTATCATTATTATTATGTAGGGTAGTGAGCTGGACCCTTATATGGGTTTTCAATAAGCAACAGGAGGTAGAGCAGGTCACCTACAAATTGGAAGGTTGGTAGTTCGATCCCAATCAGCTCCAGTCTGCATTCCACATATCATGGAGCAAGATACTAACCCCAAGTTGCTCTCCGATGCATCCATCAGAGTATGAATGTGTGAATGTTAGATAGAAAGAACTTACATAGGAAAAGCATAGAAAAAAAGTGCTTGTATGAATGGGTGAGGCAAGTTGTATAAAAGCGCTTTGAGCGCTCAGTTAAGAGTAGAAAAGCATTATATAAGAACCAGTGCATGTAGCAAGCCCACTATTAATTACTGTGTGGGATAAGTATGCCCAGCCAACACCACATTTCACATTTCACCCAATCACTGTTTGCCTATACATACAATTTTTAATGGCACTAAGAAAACACCACACTGGGGATTACTGTGGAGAAGATAAAACCATAGAACATGTTTTGCTGTACTATCAGAAATATGAGCTAGAGAGAAGCCATGAGATTTAAAACCCTATTTGTTTTTGGCTCCATGGTGCAGTAGTTTACACATTTACCTAACAATTAAAACATCTCTAGTTTGAACACAAATCCCTTGAGGGTTGTGTCAGATGGGGCATCTGAAAACACTACCCTTCTCTCACCCCAACCAGTTGCGGCTGATGGCCGCCCCTCCCTGAGCCTGGTTCTGCCGGAGGTTTCTTCCTGTTAAAAGGGAGTTTTTCCTTCCCACTGTTGCCAAAGTGCTTGCTCATAGGGGCTCATATGATTGTTGGGTTTTTCTCTGTATTATTGTAGGATCTACCTTATAATATAAAGCACCTTGAGGTGACTGTTGTTGGGATTTGGCGCTATATAAATAAAACTGAATCGAACTGAACCTTTTGGTACTCCTTGTGAGCAGCTAAATGTAGCTTTTTTCATTTTTGTTGGAATTTTTTTTAGCAACATTCTGGTCCACACTACATAACAGCTGGTGACAATAAGGTACCGTGACACACGGTACATCACTGCTGTGATTTCTGGGTAATCATTAGTGGAAAGCAGTTCATCAGCACTGAGACGTCACTGCAAAGTGTTTCTGTTTGCTCAGTCTGTCTAGGAACACTTCATAGCATAAAACTACACTCAGATAACAGTTCAACGCAAAGCATTATCAACAAGAAATAGATGTTATGAAAATGGGATTAGAAGGAATCCAGGACGGAAAACTGAGTAAGAATGAAAGACGAGAAGGAATGTGAGAACTAAGGAGAAGTAAAAAGGGATGCACAGAGTGAATTAAAGAGAGATGACTGATGAAAAGTAAACGGCTGGAAGCTGACAGAAGAAGGAATAAACAGCACAAGACAGAAACATAAAGGAGTAGGGGAAAGAGAGAATAGAGCAGGAGGTGACAATGGATGCCAGGAGACAGACAGGTTGGTTTTATAATAGAGGCCAGCCACGCATTTGAAGGGCGATACCCAAAGCAGCAGCCACTGTCAGCATTCCCTAACCTTTAACTTCCTGCTAGCATTTGGGACTGTGTGAGTGGTAAAGAAAATTCAGTGTGAGAGGATGGCAGGGTGGAGAAAATCCATAAAAAGAAAGCAGAAACAGTAAACACTTACTAAGTTACTGAAACCTACCTTTGAACAAATGCTGTAGGGCAAACCACACCTTCAGTGGTGTTTTAGGACTTAGGGGACGCTTTTGACATCGGCCCCCACTCACTCCAAGGAGTATGTTGACACTTTACCAGCTAAATTTGAATTATTCTGTCCATTTGAGGCCTTGTCAGAATCACTCTGATTTTCTTATATCCAGAAGCATAGCTTTCCAAAAACAGCCTCTAGAGGGTTTTAACACTAAAATGTCAGCAATGTCAGATTAAATAACACTAGATCATTTCAAAAGCTGAAGAATGGAGAATGCCTCTCCCACTCAGCTCGGCTAAATGCCAGGAAACACAGGAACGGCTGGCACACTCTCGACTCACCCCAAAAAGAATTCTCTGGAGCTGAAGGGAGGATCCAGAGGTACTCTCGGTATCTGGGAAATCGCGGCTTACGGATTTGAAACACATGCACTTCAGTGAGCAGCACCTTCCTTGCACAAATGTGTTGCCTAGGTTCAGACAAGCCAGACCGTAACGTCAATGCATGACAAAAGTCTTTGTAGAAGCAAGACTTGGCTTTTAGGAGCCAACTTGGTAATGCCTCGAGGTAAAAATGATGTTTTTTTAGTTTAAAGTCTCTATCTGAATGAATAGAGAGCCAGAACCTTCAATCAGATCTGATAGAAAGAGCTTCAAAAATGTAACGACTTTACCCTATAATGAGGTTTAATAAGCTTTTCTCCACTGTAAGTTCTAGTTCAACCACTAAAATGCAATGTTCACAAAGGTTTGGCTTCATTAATGGCTCATCTCATAATGATATAGACTTCTATTCAGGCTTCTTTTACTGCCATGTCACTCCATTATAATGAGAAAGTCACAGTGGGTCAATGGTTGACACGGCTGTTTTAGAGCAAGAAGGTCCTGAGCTCAAACACAGACATGGCCCTTTTCATGTTGACCAAAAAAAAAAAAAAGGCAAGGTTAATACTCAAGTTTTTTTTCACAAGCAATAGAATACCAGGCAGCAAAGAAGAGGGAGCTTACAACACTCCAGGATTTACTCAGGGTTAAGAAGCAGACTAAGGAATAGTGCAACACTTTGGCATACCACTCTGACAAATGATGTGTCTAATCAACGGTAACTGATTGGCGAAGTGGAAAGAGGTGAGCAGAAAGGCACTCAGCTGACAATACTGGCAGGAGGGTAGGACAGGTAGGAGTGGTATGTCTTAAACGACAGTAGAGTAAGATAGTGTCAAACAAACAGAATGAATGAAGGACAACGCGGGACACCATGACAGTTGTGGCTGGCAACAGATTTCCATCACAAGGATAGCTACTGCTAGACTGCATGCAGATCAACAGTCTTTTCAGCAGCATATTTCACAACCTTGTAAAATTACTGGACCTTTGCTGCATATTTAAAAGTATAATTTGATATATTGATGTTATGCAGCAAACTTTAGATATTAAAGTAATAAAGGGAAACTGAAAAGACAAGATAAGGCGTGATATAAAGGGCATTGTAGAAAGGCTACAGATAAGAAAGTGATAGATAAATAGATAGCACGGATAAAGGGGTGAGACATGGAAGAACTGATGAAAGACAGAAAAAAGGGGTGTTAAGAGACCAGGTGGCTCCCTGGAGTTGGCCATAGGGGATGCTTCCTGTCACCTTGAGTTAGTGTTGGCACACAGACACAACTTTGATCAACAACCCTTGCTGATAGACTGCTGATAGCCATACACACTAGAAAGCAGCACAGAGGGCTTTCTCACAGGAGACAGGTACAATTTGAAATTGCACCTGTTATCTTATCCCCCTACTGCGGTTGACAGCGTTGTATTTGTGTTAGTGCGTGCATCTCTGTGTGAGGAGGCTATACAGCTTCTCTGTATGCTTTTGACCTAACTGCATGTGCAAAGGTTGTTTTTGGCTAAGAGTCTACATGCAGAAGTACAGCACAGAGATTTAGAGGAGACTATGTGTGCATGAACAGCATGTTAGCGTGAGAGGCCATGTGCTGTAACCTTGCCTGTTCTTCCATTTTACAATAACTCCATGGAGACTGCAATCTGAAATCTCAAGGTTCACACATCTTTCCCCATCTACAGTTCATTTGACTCAATTCTGGAAGTAATACGAGATGCTGACTTTTTGATTAGTTTGGCAAGTGAGCTCTCACCTCTCTTCTGCCTCATATTAGGGCTGGGGTTGGACCTCCTGAAGCCTGACTCTGGGCTTGATGAATCAGAGTGTTTCAGTGCCATCTTCCGCACATTCCTATTGAGAGTAGACAGATCAGTGAGAAACTGAAATAGCTAAGATAAAATATAAACAACTCAGTTTTCCACTTGTCATTGTCCATCCCTGTTCTGAGAGCAGATTTTTTCAGATTCAGAGAAAAGGTTTCAGATTTTCTGCAACATGGTCATCATGGTTGCTGATTAATTCCTAATTTGTGTGATTCTCTGTTTCCTCACCTCATGGGGGCCCCATAGATGTTGAGCTGGCTGGCTTCTGTGAATGCAAGAGAAACAGAAAATTACTGATGGTCAAACTGGAGCACTGTGAGCTTTAAAACAAGGATTTGCTGCTGGAATCGCTACCTTTGAGAAAGGCATTTGGCCCCAAACATTGCTCAAAGCTACTTTGTTCATCGGTACGTGAGGGACTTGGTTTAGTAAATGAGTAAAATACGATTGGTAAATGGAATAGGAGGAATTGGCTTGGATAGAATTTCCATAAAATATTCTGCTACTCTAAGGTCGCCATTTTCTGTGCCTGTATTTGTTTTCCCTTTTGAGAAAAAAGCTGTTGAATTCATTAAAACTCTGCTTATTAGAGAAATTGCTCAGTTTTGCCATCTTAACTGTTAGAAGCAGTCGATGTTTCCTTCTTCCTGCTGTCCAGAGCAGAGCCAGCATTTCATTATTTTTCTCTTAGCAAATATTTTCTTCGGTACCACACTGTGGATTTTGTATGTCACGCAGGCCTTGAGGTGGCTTCTGTGTCTTGTTTGTAATCCTCCACTGGTGTCTGGTCCTATTGAATCTGTGTCCTGCACTGTACTGAATACATGGCGGCAGAAGAACTACAATAGTACAAGTCCTCTTTACACAAGTCAAGAGATGATATCAGAAAGACCAAACAGAAAAGTACAAGACAGAAGAAGATACAAAACACCATCTAGTTTTCTGAAAAACTATAAAAAAAAAAAATCAAGGTTTCAAGCTTTACTTCCAGTGCCTATCCTTTAGAGCCATGCTGCTGGCATCTTTTACAACTGGAAGCTTTTATTCTATAATTCCTAAGTTATTTCAATGCTTAAATTCTCCCAGAATGCTGTGTCAACTCTGTAAGCTGCTTTTACTGGACTGATATCCTGAAATCCTGCTCGGGCTCTATAAAGAAAGAAAAATCCAAACACTTAAGTTCCTGGAATGCAGCTTCAGACATCACCTACATCTAATCAACAGGCTTCATAAATGCAACGTTAACAATTCTGGCCTGCCACAAGAATCCTGCTCTGAGGCAGGAAGTCTCTAGAGAAGCATCTAGTAACATAACTGTACACAAGAGGTGCTGCCTTGGCCAAATGGATAGCTCACATAAGTGAAATACCAAGCTCTGTGAATGATCTGGCTTGTTACTTCTTATACCAAGCAACCAATGAGCCTGTCGGAGAAGTGCAGACTCAGCATAGCACCGAATATTGTACTCAGCAAAAAGCATCTATTTTTTCATCATGGACAAAGTGATGTTTTATTCATAAAGGCTAGTCATATTGAAGTGTGCGTAGACAGTCTGAGAAGAGAGCAGCAGCAGCAGCAGCAAGAGTTTAAATGAGGAGTAACACCATGCATATGGCAAAGTTTATAATGTGATGCACACTCCATCCTCCATATTTATCATTCATCTAGACGAATATAGGGTAAGATACATACTGAAATAATTCCAGCGTAACAGAAACTTTGTCTAACCATACTTATCACTCGGTTGCCATTTTCTAAAATAAAGACATTTTTTAAATCACTAATCACAGTTGCTTCCAATGAGCAGTTTTGGTAGGACCGCTTTAGTTGAAAGACGATTGTTTTCTTCAGAAGCTCAGGAAGTATTAATGACAGCATGCACTATATGCAAACGACGATTAAGTCAGAAATGGTGTAAAAGGGAGGAGCTGGGTATATTTGACTTGCAAAGCAGGTTGCAGAGACAACAGCAACTGTGTAATAGCTGGTATATGAGATGTGTAATGGGAGGTTTAAAGGCTATGCTTGAACTAACTAATGGGCACATTGGTTGGTGAGATCAACCAGTCAAGAATTAGCCATCTTTCTATATCTAAAGCACTTTTGGTTCCTTTGTTCTGTTTTTAGGATCATCATCCTGCTAAACACTGTTCCATTAGATGGCACACCAAGCCATAAGAGACCTAAAAACCTGTGAGATAACACAGTGGTATGGCTTGGTCTGTTTGTATACGCTAACCCCTATATGTTATGCTTATCGGGATGATTTTTTTCTAAATCAGTCCAAAAAATATCCTCATTTCATTTTTACATTTTTTTTCTCAACTGCAGTCTGGCTTTCTGATTTTATTGAGCTTAACCCGGGGTTGGCATGGTGTGCTGACATCTCTGAAATAGTGATCATGAAGCCTTTTCATAGTCATTGACCAGAAGACATGTACTCGCTTCCTGACTTGCTGTGCAGACAGAAAGACATTTTTCTTCACCAAGCAAATGATTTTCCATCATGACTCATCATGTGAAAGACTTGAGTTCCTTGGTCTCCACAGGTTATGTTTGCTTGTATGGAACAGCAGTTGCAGTTCAGTTCTACTTCCCTCCATAAGCAAAATTATTTCTACTCTAAACTCTGCTTAGACTTCACTGAGTAAAGTTGACCAAGTAAGCACGACAATATAATTTATTGTAGTAAGTACGCCCTAAAATATACGATAAAACCTTTCTGTAGTGCATAAAATCCTTCTTGACCTTGGAAATAGATCAAGGGTGAACTTTTAATTTTCCAGTTTTTAACACAGTGGTCATTACTAGAGTTCAGTTGTTATGGAAATGACTATGAAAGTTAATTTTTGACCTTTAACTGTTGGTAGAAAGTGCCAGAAAAAGCAGGACCTTGAGTTTAAATAATTTTGTCCTAAGACCCTATTTGCCATTATGTGGCATGATTTAAATGATTTAAATCAGTCACATTATAATCCAGTCCTTCCTCTTCTCGCTCTCCTATCACATCTATTATCTCTCCTCCTTTTCTCTCAAGCACACAGCTGAGATGACTGCCGTGCCTCTTCTCCTTCTCGCCACCCTCCTTTCTTCTAACAATTGCCCCTCCTTCCTTTCATGTTCATCCCTTCAAGCCTCCCTTCATTCCCTCTGAGTTGCCTCTCACCCTCCATCTCCACTCTGAAAATCCCTTTGGACTCTCTCTGCCCATCTCTGTCTCTTTGTCTCTCTCTTCACATCATTCCACCATCCTCCTCTTTTTTCTCTCCCCATCACTTTCAATCTCCTCCCTCCCTTTTTCCTGGACTAATTTCATTCCCTCTCTCTGTCTTTCCTCACATGGAGTCTGAGGTTTAACTCACAGCGCTGGACCGTCAGAGCCTCCTACAGCCTCTACTCTCCAGGCTTCATGACAGGAATGGTGTGCTATTAGCCAGTCTGCTCACACACAGACACAGGTACACACAGGTTGTCAGCTGGGCAGAGTGTGCAGCTCACATAGTGTGCCTTACCTGTCAGTCAGGACCACAGAGTAGAACTGTGCAGAACTGACTGGCACAGAAAGGACTGAGGGAGAGAGAGAGAGGTGTGGGTTGCTGTGTGTACGTGTATTTATGTGGTTTTGTGTTTACTCATTGTTTGGTGTTGCTTCATATTGATAAAAAATATTTTCAGCACTTATTGTTGTCTTGGGTTGGGTTTTTTTTTTTTTTTTTGAGTTTATAAAATGTCAGAAAATAGTGCCTAAAGTCAGCTCATCAAATTATTCTGTCTGAACAAACCGCAGAGATCTTTTTATTTATTTATTTTCAAATTATGTAAAGGAGACAAAAGCATTAAATTCTCACACTTGAGCATCTGGAACTGTAGAATATTTAGTACTTTTGCCAAGAGGATGAATTAATTTGAATAAATCAGCCAGTGAAATTGTTAGATATTAAAGGAGAACCACTAATTTTAGATATATCAGTCAATTTATATCATACATTATATAAAGTGCTATCATAATGTTGCTTGTTTGCTATTAAAAGCAAAAGAGAACACAAAAAATAAAGCATAATTTTGCTGATTTACCCTTTAGGATCAACTTCTCTTGCATCTGTTTCCCACATCCATTCCTGCGTCCACTTTTTCATCACACTGTTATATCAAGTTCTGTTCTGACCACCTGAACTAATATGAAAAGTAAGCATCAACTTCTGTGTCAAAATGACCAGACTTTGATGCTGATGATTTTTACTGTTCAAACTATACACGAAAGATCAAACAGCAGTCTCGGATGATCATGAGATACATCAGATTCTCCCTTGAAGAAAAAACTGGACAGACTATCCAAAGACTATCAATGCAAAAGAACTGTACCACTACTGTAACATAATAGCACATAGTAGACTGAAATCAGGGACTTTTTGGCCACATCAACACAATGTTCACCTACCAGCTGACTTACCCACTACTGCTACTAACTACTGCGATTTTTTTTTCTCTTTTCCAAAATATAATTCAGATTGAAGATTGGCCACTTTGCCACACTGGAACAGTTCCAGTGCTCATTTCATAGGCCCACGGGGACAGAAAATGGGCTTCCACAGAATAATCTTACAATAGCTGCTGCTGTCTCGAGGTGTGCTAAAAGGTGACTTTGAAGAGGAGATCAGCCAAATTAAAATGAGGTCAGGATTTTTTTATTTTGGTGTGAGAAGTACCAGAACCTAGATTGCAATTTGTATGCTATACAACATTTTTTAGCGGCTCTGGACATGGTTATTTGAGGTTTGATGATATATTAATGTCTTCGAGGGAATTCCATCTACTAAGCAATCTAACATGATTAGAAGCAAAAAGAAGCGCTCGATAGCAAATAAAAAAAAAACAGATGCCATAAATCATTGTTCTGACACCTTCATTAATGACACAGTGTGTTAAAAAATGGAGAGACCTCTTGAGCAAGGCAAATATGTTCCTTGAAAAAAAAAAAGTTAATCAAACCAACAGGTACCCTATCAAAGAAGCCGGTATACAGAACTATAATTGTTCATGTTTTTATAGAGGATTGAACTTCATGCTGACTAAATGATCTGAGTCATTTAGTCATCATGCAGTGTGAATGTTTGGGACAGCTGTGCTCTACATTCTTCATCAGTTCAGTTCTTCATCATTGCATAAAATCAAAAACCAGCTTGTTGTAAAATTGATATAGAAGCAAGCCACTGCTTGTTTCATATACACTGGGTTTTGTAAGTCGTATAAAAACAGACAAAATTATATTGCCTGCTTCGAACTACATGTAAGTTTTATGTCAGGTCAGAACCTAAATAAAGGTTTAAAACTACAGAAGACTTAAGTCAAAAACAATGCTTGATCCTTTAAGGACAGTACTCAGCTGTTTGAGTACAAGGTGCTGTAACAGCTAAAGCTTGTCATGGTGTATTAATGCAGTGTACTTGTAGAACGGCTACATGTCACCAAGGCTAACACAGAGGGACAGATAACCATTCACTCTCACATGCACACCTATGGGCAGTTTAGAAACACCAACAAGCATTTCTTTGGACCGTGGGAGGACACGGGGAGAACATGCAAGCTCCACACATCTTCTTGCTTTGATGTGGATTTTCTTTTGATGTTTTCTACAATGCAAAGAACGTTGAGAGGATTTTGAATTCAGTTTTCAATTTCTAGACAGTTTACAACTTGACTGTGAAAGTAAATTAGCAAATCTGCATCAGATCTTCTGTATATAGCACTGAGCTGCAATTTTGGAAGTGCTCAGAGCCGAAAACAGTTTAATTGTGGTACGACATGTACAACAGCAGAAAGCAAAAACTTAATCAAACATGAGAAGTAGTCCTAGCTACTGCATGTACTACTGCTTATGAGCAGTAATTTACGGTATAGTTGAAATTCTTTTCAACTATTACAATAAAGACACCGTGAATTGCTGCACATGATATAAACACTACAAATGATTTCTGTCTATCAACAGTAATTCTACGCAGACAGAGATAATGAATTTGCAAATACAGTTTTTCTATCTGCATGAAATTAAAGAAAACATTTCCCCCCATAGGCATAATAGAATGACAGGCCAATGTCCAGACTGCACTGTATGTTGATGTGTATATATATATGGAATATATTATGGAATGTCATTTAGAAACATGCTGTATATATATTCCAATAAAAGTGAATATATTGATTGAAGTTTCATTCAGTATATTATATACAAGTTTCATTTTATATATTTAAGTTCTAATAAATATATTCAAGGTCTGAGTTTCATTCATTCGTTAGAATGTGTGCATCAATACACGAGGTACCATGAAGACGTTAAAAAAATAACGTTGAGTGTAAACGTTTTCATGCTAATACCAAAAAGTTATGATTTAACTAATCTAACAGATGCTAACAGGTGAATGTATCTGAGCAGAGAGGAAACTTCATCCTTCACCCGCTGGGACTGAAGTGTGATCTTGTGAAAGATGAGGTAACACAGACGAACAGAAATATTCTCAGATGAAAAGGTGTGTGTGTGTGTGTGTGTGTGTGTACGGGTTCGTACTATCCTGGTGGGGACCAAAATCTGACTTTTACTATCCTGGTGGGGACTTTCTGCACCGTGGGGACCAAAATCCAGGTCCCCTCGGGGTTGAAAGCAATTTTCACACTCAAAATGCGGTTTTACTGTCAGGGTTACAATTAGGTTATGGTTAGGTTTAGGGTAAGGGTTAGGGTTAGGCATTCATTTTTAATGGTTAGGGTTAGGGTAAGGGGCTAGGGAAAGCATTATGTCAATGGGATGTCCCCACGAGGATAGCAAACCAGACATGTGTGTGTGTGTGTGTGTGTGTGTGTGTGTGTGTGTGTGTGTGTGTGTGTGTGTGTGTACATACCTCTGCATGCTTCCAGCTGGCCTGTAAGAACTTTCCGAATCTCTGACACCCACATATTTTTCACATCCATGGAGGGAGCCTAGGGAGGAATAAATACATACATACACACACACAAACATAAATCAAGCACATATACACAACAAAAGCATCTTAACATTAATGCCGTTTATCTGAGTGAGAAACTGATTGGAGAGGTGTGTGGTGCAACACTGCCCCCAAGAGCACACCTTGTGTATCATGGATTTCTTCCAGGAAGAATATTTCACTAAAATTACATCAGGGGGTCAAATTAAGTAATAAAATAGACACATTATGCTTTATATGAATTCATTCCCATAAGGATATCATTTTCCAGTTCTTATATGGATGAATGTACAGACTTCTAAAAAGCTGTCACAAACATATTTAGCAGTTTCATAAATACCCTAGCCTCTGTCATTATTATCTACAACATGCCACCTGTTATTGAATTATTTGCTCATTTTTGTACATTACTATGTTATTGCTGGTTTTTAAATGTATAATGCTGGTGTTGCGGCTGTTGAGCTACAGCAGGTACATGAAAGTAACTCCCAAGCTTGGAAAAAAGTCCTGCAACCAGCTGCCAAGAAACTGTTCAGGTTGTGACATGATTAATGGTTTCAGGAAGCAGAAGAAACCAAAAATTGTTGATCTTTTTACTAAAAGAATGGCCTAATACAGTTTAAGAGGACTGAATTTTGAAGGCTCCTGTTGACCGAATAGCTAATAAACAAAAGAAATGTGACAAAAGACCAGAAGTAGATGTTTTTAGTAAAATCAGAAATAAAAAGGTAGAAAATAGTACTGCTCCAAATAAATCAAGTGAGCTGGGTTCCATCACAGTTTCAGAGGAAAGGGTAAGCTGAATGAATCTGAACATAAAGCAGAAAGGAAAGGTTGCATCAACATACCTGGATGATGTAAACTTCCTCTCTGCCGTTGTACCAAACCTCAAACTTTTTGCTGTCGCCTTTGACATTCTCTGTGATCCCCACAGAACTCATCTGAACAGAAACAGGACACAGACACTGAGATTCAGTATGTTAGAGATGAACTCTGTGAAGTGATGCACTGAAAAAAACTCTTTCATTAGCAGTCACACAATAAATACGCATTTTATATGTTATTCGGCACAACGCTCCCAAAGTATAACAGTCACTTAAGGTGATAATTATTTTCCAGGACATTAACAAACCAGAGTCATAAACTAAAGCCATTAAACGTCTCAGGCTAGCAGTATTCCCAAAATATTGCCATGCCATAAAGTAATGTGAATAAGGTTTGAAATTCCTATTTAAATACCAACTGTGAATTTATCATAATAACAAGTAGGGGTATACTAATAATAGTGGTAATCATGAGCTGAACTGCTGACCCCTCTTCACCCACAATAAGACAAATGCATTTAGCTGAATTAATCTTATATCTTTAGATAAATTAAACTATTACAGACTTTGAGGCTTAGACGTCCTTTCTACTATCTACAGGATTTAACAGGCAACAAGTCTGTACAACAACTAGTGGATGCCACTGGCTATTTAGCAATATTCCGTTAAAAGGTTTGCTCCCTTAAAAAACAGTAGAATAGCTTCAAATAACCATCATTAAGTCCAAAATGATGTATTGTAATGGTATTAATAGGATTACTCTATCCTAGTGGTTCTGAAACGTTCTCATTAATGAACTCTGTTTGGTTTTTGTCTGTTTTATAAAACAGCTTTTAATTATTATTTGCATAATTATGTGCATTATCTGGTACTTTTTAAAATTAAGCATCATCTTTATCTGCAATACTTAAAAGGAACTATTTAAGACAAATTAGTTGATGTTCTTCAATAAATAAATAAATAAATAAATATATAAAAATGCCCCAGTAGTGGATAAATAACAACTATTGGGACCTATTGAACTCTAATCTAGTAGAGTTCGATAGGTCCCAATATGTCGTTTTAATCAGCTTTAAAGGAGAAGGTGTTTGATATGTCCAATTTCGCTGCAGGCAACTGCAGGTGACAAATAAAGGCTTATTTGTTCAAAAAAAAAAAAAGTGCAGGCTATGCACACTTAACCCACACACATCCCCATCTTTATCTGACCTTGAGTGAGTGTTTGAAGCTGTAGGATGGGGTCTTTTCATGTCCATCAGTGGTCTCCTCTCGTTTCTTACAGAACAGCAGCATCTTGTCATACAGAAAGAGATGCCTCTGCATAGGCTTAAACCTCGCCAGGTCCTTCACCTAAGAGCAGGCAATCTGTCACTTATCACACGCGTAAATAACTGTATAACATTTAGAAATTAAAGCTGCAAGCAGCGATACGAGGGCCCTCGCACCCCAGCACGTCGAGTCACGCCCAACACCTACAAAAAGCACGTCAGATCTGATGTCACATTGATGGAATTCATACGTAGAAGCACCAGTTAAAATTTCATCTCATTCAATCATGATTATAGTCGTCCCACTAGGTTGCGCTCTAATCATTACTGACAAATGGCATAACAAACATTTCCGAGCTTGATTCTCATCATAACTGCAACTTTTTGGAAAGATTGGACATTGTGTTTTTGAGTGACAACAGATTACTGCTTTTTGGCGAGTGATTGAAAGTCCACGTGCCGCCATGACCACCCCGTTTCCCTGAACATAAAGAGCTTCGCAATTTAACATCACAAAGGTCTTTAGATTCCACATACTGGAGATTGGGTCAATATGATGAAATCCCTTGGAGGAGTTCGTCAAAGAACGGTACCTTAAAAGAGGTGAAAATGTCGCCAAAATTACACATTAATTTCAAAATGGCTGACTTCCTGTTGGATTTGGAATATTGCTCCAAGAGACTTTTTTGTACATCATGATATCTTCCATAACCTTACCAAGTTTCAGACTCATACATAAAACACAGAGCAGGGGCTGTTGTTTTGAAATTTTGTAGGGGGCGCTGTGGAGCCATTTTGCGCTATTCACGGAAAGTGATCACATAACAAGAAAGCCCTCATCACATTGGAGGTGTACACCAAATTTCAAGACTTCTTAAACTTTCCAAGCCCCTCAAAATCCACTTCATCTTTCATGGTGAACTGCGTTGCCACCAGGGTGCGCCGTTCAGTTTAAAGTCACAA
Source organism: Pelmatolapia mariae (assembly GCF_036321145.2). NCBI lineage: Eukaryota > Metazoa > Chordata > Actinopteri > Cichliformes > Cichlidae > Pelmatolapia > Pelmatolapia mariae. The sequence goes on along the minus strand of NC_086246.1, from coordinate 33,820,529 downwards.
TTTCCTCACTGAAGCATCACGAGGGACAGATCGTGATATTCACCGCTTTTGAGGTGGCTACGATGTACCTGTGAAAATCAGTACAACAAAATGTAAGACATGACATTTCCTCTTCCCACTAGGTGGCGCTCTACGTATTCCTGACAATAGGCACATCAATCTGTTCAGGGCGGGTCTGACATCATCCCTGTAAAGTCTGGTACTGATCAGACTGGATTTCATTGAGTTATACTAATTTGTTTCTTCATGGCGAGACATCAATGTTCGCCATTCTGCAGGGGTCACACCCTCTGATGAAAAGTCACAGTTTTCACGGTAACCCAAGACCAACTCCTTAAGGCTTTCCTGAAGAAATTTGAGGCCGCAGATGTCATCGATCACAATACTGTACCCCGAAGTGTAAAACATGACATTTCCTGTTCCCACTAGGTGGCGCTGTCCCTGGTGTCAAATATGGCACTTTAAATATGTTCAGGGGTGGAGCCTTATCATATGTGTGCTCTTTGGTCCAGGTCGGACCATGTATGAGGGAATGAGAGACAATAACATTTTCATGGCGAGTCATCGAAATTCGCCGTGGCGCCACGGCCTCACAGTATCGCGAAAACTCAAAAGCTCCGCAATTTAACATGGCCCAGGTATGTAGTTGACACTGACCAAAGATGAAGCTTATACAACCAAATCCCAAGGAGGAGTTCGAAAAAGTTCGAGGCATGGAAATGGCAAAATTAGAGCCAAAATGTGACATTCAATCCAAAATGGCGGACTTCCTGTTGGGTTTGCATCAATGGTCCCACTGACTTTTTTGTTCGTCTTGGCATGATACACATGTGTGCCAGATTTCATACATGTAGCTCAAACGATGTGTTCGTAGGGCTGCATTTAACAAGGCATAGGTGGCGCTACAGAGCCATTTCCCAATGCTCATATGTAAAACCATTAAAATACAAAATTTTTCACCAGACCTGGCATGTGTGCAAAATTTCAAGAGTTTTCGAGCATGTTAAAGCCCTCAAAAAGGCAATTCATTTCAATGAAAAATAATAATAATAATAATAATAATAATAATAATAATAATAATAATAATAATAATAATAAACAGAGCAGATACAATAGGGCCTTCGCACTCTCGGTGCTCGGGCCCTAATTAAATGTCAACCAAGGCCCATGACAGATGACCCTGTAACATGGCTCATATTGTTATTATTTAAGCAAACAAAAAAATGTTCAAACAAACCTGAATACATCAAAGGCACATGGGATGGGTTTGTATTTAGCTATACATATAAATATTAATGACTGCATCACTCTAAGCTGTTTACGTTTTGTTTCCATTGTGTGTCGGTTATTAATCATCAACTGATAACATAAACAGCAGAACAGCATTGCACTATAATGCCTTCCAAGGACAAACCTGAATGCTATGCTGCCTGTTTAAGTTGAAAAAGAGGCAATGAAATGCATGTCCTTCAGTTTAAATATGCTCTTCTTTGCCACGTACCCTTTCTTTCATTCTTTTGCTATGAAATGCTGGTATGTTCTATATCAATAGAGTTTCCTTGCTATCTTTCATCAACAAAGCTTGATCAAATATCTAGATGTGCTTGCATATGGTTTGATGTTGTTGGTAAAAATGTGTATAATAAACTACTGAAACGTATGCCTGTCTTTTCTGGTACTCTTCCCTTCAGACCCCGGGCAGTTGAAGCAAATGGCTGCCCCTTGCTGACATTGGTCCTGCCAGAGGACACTTCCTGTTGAAAGGTAGTTCCTCAAACCCTCAATCATGCTTGATCACAGGGGATCATCTGATTGTTTGGATTCCAGCTGCTGTACTATTGTAGGGTCTTTACTCCGCAATATAAAGTGCTTTGAGATGGCTGGTTTGTGAACTGGTGCTACATAAATAAAACTGAATAACAAAATGGAAATGAGGCTTTACCAGAAATTCACTGACTGGAGCAGAACAATATGAGCTGAACACACAAAGTATCAAAGGCACTTGTGATGGGTTTGTATTTAGCTATAGATATAAATATTAATGACTGCATCACTCCAAGCCACTTTAGCTTTGCTTCCATTGTGTCTCGGTTATTAATCATCAACTGATAACATAAACTGCAACACAGTATTGCATTATAATGCTTCCAAGGACAAATTTGAATGCTATGATGGTTCCTTATGTTGAAAAAGAGTAAATGAAATACATGTTCTTCATCTTAAATACACTCGTCATTTTTTCCAATGATTCGCTATGAAATGCTGGCGTGGTTTAGCCCACCCTGAGTTTTGGCCTCCTTTCCTCTCCAAGGCTTTTGCCTGCTGTGCTCTTGCATTCCTTATTTAGCAATTTCTGTATCAATAATATAGGTCCCTTGCTATTTCTCATCAAGAAAGCGTGATGATCTTCTCTAGATCCCCTTGCTTATGGCTTGGTTGTGCTTTGGACACAACTGATCCGGTTTCCACAAAGTGTTTTAGAGTGATTGGCATAATTTGACACAGTAGGAGCTCCTGTTTCTCTTTAGAAAAGAAAAAAAAGATCTTTTGAGTTTCAGTTTATTCTGATGTCGTGTTTTTTCAAATTACAGTGCTGCTTAGTGATCGAGGTTCTGCAGTAAACGCTATACGCAGCCTTGTTTATGAAAAGTAAACCGTAGCTGCAGATTAATTAAGGCCATGGTCGCACAAGCCTAGAGACCTGTCAGCAATCATCTGGCAACCACTGCTTGTGATGGAAAAATGTGTTCCATAAGTGACTGGTGGTTGCATTAGGTTGCTGGTAGTTGCTGGCAGCATAAAATTGTTCACAGCAGCACCCTCTTTGCAACTGATTTCCACTGGCAACAGTCAGCAGTCTCCAGCAACCACTCGACAACCAGTCAGCTAATCTCTGACTGGTCTCTAATTTGCTTTTATTGCACTCTGAAATATGTAAAGCTAAGAAGGATTTATTTATTTTTCTTGCATCTTAATGAATGTAAAGTATCCAGACTTGTTCATTGCGACTAACTAATGTTAAGGTAAACGACAGGACATCCATAGGGCAATATTCAACACTGGTAAAACAGGAGTGTGGGAATTTACTTTGCTGTGGCCTTTCTTGTGGTCAGTCCACACATTGAAGGATCCCTGCATCAGCAGCTTCCCCAGTTCACTCAGATTTCCCTGCAAACATCAAAAAACAGTCAGATCTGTGAAACACATTTTTTGGGGGGGGTCATAACTATTTGCAGTAGTAAATGTTCTAATACAGCTTCAGTTCGGTTATGGCACAAAAAATTGGCAACAAAAGCTTATTATTTAAGCATACTTTTTGTATGAACAGTACAACACTTCCATGTGTTAACAATGATCTGAATGCACATGCTGGCGCTGGTAAGATACCCCCAGTGATATGTAACCCCACCCACACCCAGTCAATCACCACTCATTTATAGGAAGAAGCAATTTGGATGTTTGCCAAAGCAAACATCTTAGCCCAGATATCATCTATGAGGAGACCTGAATATGGCAGGTCATAAAAGGTTCCCATTAAACCTGCTAAAACTTGAACAGTTTTTCTAAACCTTCTAAATTTTGCAAACCTGGTGTGCAAAGGCTGTTGAGACTTGCCCCAAAACTCTGTTTTTACTTTATCCCTAGTTAGGTACATTCAGTGCTAAACTTTGATTTGTATTAGAAAAGAATAGCATTAGTAGTGTGAAAAAAAACACAGAAATCTGCTGATTAAACATATTTGATTCAGGTTTTAACACTGAATTTATGGTGTGACCAGTGACTTTTAAAGATGTAAGCAACAGACATAAATGGTTTACATGATACTGACTTTAATCACAAAAACATGTACTACTGCATAACTAAGTTGATCTATCTTATGATGTACATCAGCGGTCCCCAACCTTTTTTGCGCCACGGACCAGTTTGTGCCCGACAATATTTTCACAGACCGGCCTTTAAGGTGTCGCGGATAAATACAACAAAATAAAACTAGTACCGGTACAGAAAAAAAGAAGATTTATTCATAACACACGTGAAAAGACCCAGGAAAACCGAGTTAACGAAAAAACAATAACAAAATAACGCTAAAAACTGATAAAAACCCTGAAAACCATACATTTCACACCCGAGTCTCACTCTCGCGGCCCGGTACCAAATTACTCACGGACCGGTACCGGTCCGTGGCCCGGGGGTTGGGGACCGCTGATGTACATGTTTTTCCAGGTTTCTTGAACTACGCTCTTGGCGGGGATGAAAAGTCTTTCAAATGGCACAGCAAGCCAAAAACATAGGAAAGAACTTTTAGAAAAAGTCCACCATCCACATTCTGCAACATGTGTTTCAGTGTTTCTGTTTATCAATAGGCTCTATGACAAAGAGGATTCCATTTTTGCTCACTAAAATATTTCAAAAAGCAAACACTTTCCATTAGATCACTTTTTCACATGACTGTACCACAAGGGGAAGGTGACAAGTTATAGTAATCTGATTGCTCTAAATTGAAGAAAGTCAAGTCAGTTGACACCAAACGGTGAATTAGAGGCTGAGTAACGAGAGTGGAATAACAGCCCTCTAACTCAAGTTTGTTTTCACAGTGTAAATCATTCAGAACTTTAATGATGATGATGATGACTACTGTACACTGACCTCAAAGCCAGTGATTGCTATCTGGTGCATGGAGTCATTGACAGACTTAATGATGTCCAGCATGGTGGCTAAAGCCTCCTCCAACTCAGCCATCCCCTCACCGTTACTGCATTTTAACATCTCCTGTTAAACGGGAAAGTGGAAGTTGTTTAGAAAGATCAAGGGCACAAAATACAAACCAAAGAAAGAGAAGAACAGAGGAGCAAATAAACTTTATGTCAATCCTGGTGTAGGATCATAGTTAATGACAAATTCCCTATCTTTAGGACCGCCTTCTTTTGTCAGTCCATATCAGAAATATAACCCTACTGTCTAACAGTGACGTGGAACAAAAATCACATGCACTTATCATTATTATTATTATTATCATTATTATTATTACTTATAGGGTCGATTCTTGTATCTCCCTCTTATCAGGACATGCCAATGGCCCAATGAAAAAGCCATCAGATTATTCGAAATGCTACAACAGTACCACATTGCTACATTAAACATGGCTAATATTTTACCCAACTTTTGTCTAAGAAAATGGTAGATTTCTTGCCATAACAATAACAGTTCATATCCTTACTTGGGTTATGCGAATAGTATAATTATTTGGACTGAATTGACTGGATATCAATATTTCTAAAGTCCCAAAGAGGAGGAGAGGAGAAGGGGAGGAGAGAAGATACAGGTGCAAGGCAGAATTAATAATAAACACAGACTGAGATAACAGGGCTATCACGTTGTGGATATCAGCTCATTTTCCAGGAACAGTTCCTCTAGTATTGAATAAACCATCACTCTGGTTGTGTCACAGGTTTCTTTTTCTTTATTTATTTCCCATTCTCACCAAGAATTGACTCAATGGGAATTTGTTTTTTTTTTTTTACTTAAAATAAATGAAATCAATGACTTAGCAAGCTTCAGTGGTGATGAAGGTTTTTCTTTAGGTTCAGGATGAAATGTAAAAGTGACTAATAAAAGGTTTTTCATATTCTTGCTTCTGTTATATTTTATTAAAATAAAAATGTAAGTTCTTTTTGGTCAGGCTGACCAAAAAAAAGAAGAAAAATCAAATGCTTGGTAGTTTAATTATCTTTTAAATTAAATTATTCATGGTAAATAGAGACTGGATATCTATTAGAAGCATGATAACTAGCCTAATAAATACAAAGAATAAAAAATAACATTAATGTACTGAACTAATTGGTTAATTCCTTTTAAATTACATCTTATAACAAAATAACACACCTTCAGCATGAGTTGGTATTTGGTGATCCTCTGGACAGGCTTCAGCAGGTAGGCATCCAGAGACAGTTTGTGATCCAGCTTCTTCTGGCATTCCTGTTCTCACAAACCAAATGTTGTTGATCAAGAAGTGACACGTGAAGCCTCATCAAGCTCTAACCTGTTACAGCTGCATTGTGAGGTTAAGTCACCAAACAGAACACCAACATTGTAGGTGTTGTGCTTTAAAGTCTTTCTCAGAGGCCAATAGCATGAAGCAGTACTTGGGGTTCAGTGAGACAACTTCAGGGTTCGGCCTGGTTTTTTAACAGATTTCTAAAGTTAGCTAGCATCTCAGCTTAGGTTAAGAAGAAGTTGTAGAAGTCAACTAACAGTTGTAGTCACCTGAAAGTGTGTGTGTGTGTGTGTGTGTGTGTGTGTGTGTGTGTGTGTGTGTGTGTGTGTGTGTGTGTGTGTGTGTGTGTACGGGTTTCTACTATCCTGGTGGGGACCACAACCTGACATTTACTATACTGGTGGGGACTTTCTGCACCGTGGGGACCCAAGTCCAGGTCCCCACGGGGTAGAAAGCAATTTTCACACTCAAAATGTGGTTTTAGTGTCAGGGTTACAATTAGGTTATGGTTAGGTTTAGGGTAAGGGTCAGGGTTAGGCATTCATTTTTGATGGTTAGGGTTAGGGTAAGCGGCTAGGGAAAGCATTATGTCAATGGGATGTCCCCACGAGGATAGCAAACCCGCACATGTGTGTGTGTGTTACCTGAAAAAACAGGCTGTCCCCACACTGCCTCCAGAGGATTTCAGAGCGTGGTTTATTCTGACAATACTTTTCATACACCTGAAGCTCTTCTTTCTGAGAGCACAAAGACATGTTCAAGTGAAAAGAGGGAAGGCTATCTGGTTTCTCAGTTTCTGTTCAATTCAATCTTTAGTTTTAAAAGTTTGCCACATTTCTATGAATATATATGAATATTAAAGGAACCCTCTAGGATATGAATCGAGATAACAAATTTGTTGTGCAAAAATAGAACGAACATCTTTGTAATTTCCCATGTTATCTGAATAAAAACAACCGTACAACAATACAAAGTATTGGACTTTAACACCTGCAGAAAAAGGTTCTAACTAAAAAACTAGACTTGATCAAGAGATCTATGATAAATGGCTCACCTGAAGTCTCTGTGTATTAGTACTTTTAGAAATCTGTAAGTTAAAGACTTGGCTCCTCCCCGACTTGGGAAATTAGATTATGTGTGCAGTAACTTCTCACTATTATGTAAATAGTTTTTTAACATAAAAACTTACAGCTTTGTGTGTTTTCTTAAGTCTCTGTTGATGGATTTTACACAAACCGAAGACAATACAATGAGTACGTCAATGCTATGCCTGAACAAATTCTATTCATAGTATCAGATCTCCCTGTTTCAAAGAATGGAAGGTCTGGTTTTACCTGTCTAACGGTAACTGATGACAAAAGATTATGGCTGTTGAATAACTATCGTTGCTCTATATTGTTGTTAAGTCTCAGCCCACGAATAGATGCCAATCATCTGTGACAAAAATCTGCTTCTCCTTACTTCCTCTACATGCCCAGTGAAGTGTGAATTTGCGTCAGTAATTAGACTGCTTGTTTGCCTGTTAGCCCGCAGACCTTTAATGAAGATCTCATTACTCTTTATCTGCCTATTTTTGAAGAATTGTCAAGTCTTGACCTTTCACTTCTTTTGTAAAAAAAAAAATGGCTATCTCCATGCCATGTCTCAGCCTTAAAGACAGGGTAAAGGTGAGTAAACTCCAAGTTTACAACCTGAGGTCCTGGCAAGGAATTCAGTTTCCAGACACCTGATTCTGGAGGGTGTCTATTTTCAGTTTCACCTTCAAAACCTGAAAGGTTTCATTAGTTCCTGTCCTCAGATCCTTCGGGTACCTTTTCTCATATTTCAAAGCAGGATTTGGTTCACTGGACTGAGGAGTTGATACTTGGAAACTGGAACAAATGTTTGCTCTGTCAGTGTGTGAATTGTCACACATTAACAGTTCCTAAAGACAAATCAATACAATGCCAAAAAGTGACAGGGCTTGTTATTTAAAAAGAGCTCATTTTGGGGGTGGGTTGGCTGGACTTTTTTTTTTTCACGTTAAAGAACAACAATATATGTAATTCCAAATGTTTCTAGTGAGAGACATATTTTTTCCATTATGTCATTAGTTTCTCAGATATGGCAGGAAAAGTATTCAAGTGTCCCTGGTGTGGGTGCATTTAAAGTAAGAGCAAAATATATCATGTTATTCCTTGTACTGTTAAAAGTGCACTGTTATATGCCATGGAGAAAAAAGTAACCACTAACGTAAAGGAAGTACTAATATAAACCCTTTTACAGGTACTTGCGGGTATTTCTAAATACCCACTCTTTTCAGAAAACAGGTTCCAACCAGCTCTGGTTTCTCTGCGCAGTTCTCCAGCTCCATGAGAAATGTCCTGCAGAAAATACATGAAAACAAAGTAAGAAAACAATACACATTGCATCCCAATTACTTAAAACTAATTAGGTGTATGCAAATTACATAATCTTTAGGTCTAGTTACTTTAGGCTTTTAATTAGATCTTGGTTAAGTTGGTAAATCTAACTAATCATCAAAGTGATCTGTTATGTCGTACTACCATTGAGTTCATGAAATAATAAAATTTCTCAGCATTTGATATGTTTTCTGTTTTCTACTGTCATTAAAACACATGTTTATGAGATTTGCAAATCACTGCATTCTGTTTTTAAATACATTGTACACATTTTCTCAGGTTTTGATAGTTAAATAAATTCACAGAGATACATATACTGATATGAACCAACATGATTGCTTTAACAAGAAGCAATGGGGAGATTCAAAAATCTGCTGTATTCAGTCCACACACCTACTGTACACAAATGTATATGAAAAGGAATTTCCATGTGTGTGTGATTTATACACATATTGAAATATAAATACTTAAAATATCATTGTGAACTGTGAACTCAAACAACTGCAGAAGTGAAAGGAGGAACATCACCTTACTGTGTAGTTTGTGTGCAGTGCATGCTTTGACTTCCTGTTAGTCCAGTTTTTTAGAAATTCATTAGGGAGAGCTTTCAGTTTAAAATTACAGGATTACCTGAGTGCAACTGGTATATCATTAAGTAGTACAAACTGACAGCTATTTGAATGATGCACATTTGGCATCAAGTAAAATATGTTTCTCCAGGCAAAAGCTACTTTAAAAGAATGCACATTACCAGTCACCTGGTAATCCTTTAAAAGAGGAGTTGTTCATATATCACAGTTTTCTGTGATATATCTTTGCTGACATCAGTGTTTCCAATTTATAGTTGTGTATATGTGAGGCCAATGGCAAAATAAAGTAAATTCCACCTACTTGTTGTGAAATTCATATATCTCCGGCAGGTTTCCAAATAGCACATCTCTTTTGTTCTCCAGTGATGGTGGGATGAGGTGGCTAAGCTCTGAGTTATTCAGTTCTGCAAAATAACCCTGGGAATCAGGGTGAGAAGGAGGGTCAAAAAATGAAATAATAAAGATACAACAGCAAAATGTAAAAATCAGTCGGTCTCACTTCAGAGACATTAGTATAAAAAGAACAAATACACTAAAAAAATACTTTTGCACTGATTCTTTTCTTTTTTTGACTGAGAAACGAGTTACATTTACTGCATTACATACCACAGCATTGTACAAGGGTGTAGTCACTTCTGCATTGCTTTGCTTACATTTTCTTTGCACTACTTTTGCACAGTGGCAGGAAACTGAGAGAATGCCAGTCTAGATCCAATGTGTATGAAAACAATAGGTAAATTGTGTCTACCTAGAATGATCCTTTAACAGTTAAAGAACTTTTTAAAATTCTATGACAATTCTGAGAGATGATTAGAAGATTTAAGGACTGTTTACTGTAGTAGCTTTGTTCTCAAGATGTAAAACAGGTGCAATTCCAAGTAAGCAGTTCAGGTCGGCAGCTTTTTGGATGCAAATAAGCCACAGCCATGTAAAATGGATACAAAAATCTCAGTCACTTGACATACTATACCTCCATGATGCTTTGCAGCTCCTCAACATACAGCCTTTCTGTTTCAATTAGTTCAGTCATGATATGCCTGCAAGCAGAAAAAACATTCTTTCTTATCACACCTGACTAAACTAAAAAATAAGCACAGGGAGTCACTTGTGTTCACCAGTCTTCACATGTATTGTATGTATTTGCAGTCTGATGTTGATGCACTGAGTTAATTGCTATAAAATTTGTTATAGGTAGCCAATGTGGGCAGAGGGTAGATTTTTATTTAACTACATGATTTCTTGACATTCCATGGAATGTATATGTCTATTCTCCTACAAGTCCATGCGTGTTGCATTTTAAAGATTGATCTGAAGTCAGTATTTATAACAAGAGACACTGAGGAATCCATGACAGGAATCCAAAACATGTCTATGCCAAGTGGTATGAAAAAACTCACAGACTTATCTTTCTTGTCATTGGTCTAGATTTATAGATTTGTGCTGCAACAGCACAGGCCTCAGGAAAAGCCCTCAGACTGTAACTGAAGCACTTCCTATAACTTTGTTATATCTAAGAATGTGTAGGAGCACAATGGGCTAGTCTTGTCTGCTCATTACCTGAATGTGTATGAATCCTATCTTACAACTTGCTCACAAGATAAGTACTGACTCTGATTTGTGCAATTTTACACATGACTTATCCTCCCCATGACATGCATAATTAAGTTATTTACAGCTGAAATAGCTATGTAAGGACATGTCTTGGGGTCAGTAACAAAAAAATTACATAAACATAAAATTAGTTTGGTTCAATTTGTGTTGTCTATTTAGAAATAATACATTTACAGTCTTTCTGTCATTTAAAACCTACTACTACTATCACCATCTATCCTCCTCCCACTTCAGATGACACACTCCCATCCCTCAGGCTCTCTTTGTCGCACTGAAGCTTCCAGGGCAAACAGTGCACACACTTAAAGCCATCCTCTACTGAACAGTTCAACAAAATCCGAAAGGAAGAAGACAACAGAAAAAGCTGATGAACAGAAATAAATCATAGAAAAACAAGAAACACAAAATCAGTTGGAAAGCATGAGGAAGATAAAGTTCGACGGGTATGTGGATTCTTGCTTGAATGATCTGGTAAGTCAGGAACAGTGTGTATGTGTGCTTGCTTGCTGATTGGTGTCTAAGTAACTGACGTGTGTAATAGCAGAATAGTTTCAAGGATACAGGTGTCAGGTTGTAGTAGTTAATTCAGAGAGGTGGAGAAAGTACAACAAAGCTCAATGTGTAAAGTAAATACAGGCAAATACAACTAGAACTCAAAACACCACTGAAAAAAAGTGTACAAATTGTGCTGTACTGTACAATTTACAGTAAACATCACCTAGAATACTGATATCTGTAACTTATAATAGCTTTAAATTGGTATCAATTTACAGAAGCATCTACTTCCACAACTTTTGGTATTTGGTGTCAGGGCTCTGTGTGTGGGCAGGCGGAGGTGAGAATCCAAATGCAGGACTTGGACACTGAATGCAACTCAAAGACCACAGCTTTATTGCTGGCACAAAACAAAACATGAATCAAACTGAGATTGCTAAGACAAAAACACACAGATGATTCTGAGGGTACGACGCGACACTGACACAAAGCAACACGGAGCTTAAATACACTGAGGCATAGTCAGAGAATGGAAAACAGGAGGGAGACATAGCTGGGAAAGATTAGGGCTAACGAGACAGGGGGAGCGAAGCTCGACACACTGACATAAGACATAGCCCTTCAAAATAAAACAGGAAACAACTCACAAAGATGCAGACACAGAACTAGACCTACACTAACCATGGGACACAAAACCTAAGAACTAAACCCTAGACCAGAATAAACTGAAACAGATTTATAATAATAATAATCAAAACAGGATAACTAAAGAATCAGACATAAATCACAATATATCCCAAAAAACATAAGAAACTGAAAATACTGGGTCAACACGACCCAGAACCGTGACATTTGGCTTTGCTTTATGTTCAGCAGGTCAGCTGTGTGAAGTCAAAAATTTCTCAAAAGTAAGAATGTGGACTCATTTCCCCCTTTGCTTCTACATAACTGCAAGGATGATGATCCCAATAGAGGCAGGCAATCACAACTTATCTAACTTTATGTACTTATTTAATTCTGAAAGTAAAAACAAAATTTAAATTTTAGGTGTCATTCACATCACCTTTAATGATTGACCTCAGTTGAAAAAGCTTCAAATGTTTGCCTTTTAAATAAGAATATATGGAAAATGGAAATCTGACAAAATCTAACAAAATCACAGCACTGAACTGACTATCAAGCTAGGTTGAATTAACAAGTTTTGAGTGCATATGGAAAAAAAATGGACCTGTTATGGTCTACAATATAACACATCCCCTGGATCATATAAGTTTCATGCAGCCCTCACATTGCTGATAAGCACACTTCATAGTTTTTAACACTATGTTTCACTTTGTTTCTCATTGTATGTTATAACTTCACATGCCTTACATGCTGGCTAATGGTCCAACAACTGAAGGAAGAGGGTCCAAGAAACTAGTTGTACCAGATACTGTCATGGTCCTGAGTCTGACGACTCAGTGTTTTGTGTTTCTTTATATTATTCTATGTTCTTGTTTATTCTGTTATGTCTTTTGTTTAGGTTTGCTATGTGTTAGGGTTTTGTTTTATGCTTGCCTGTCTTTGCTTTATTTTGTTTGTCCTTGTGCACCTTCAAAAACAAGCACACCTTCATTCATCTGTAAAACTGTGTGCTCGCCTGTTACAGATGTAATCTGGAGTCTGTACTCCAATCCACAGAAAAAATGTTTCCTCTATTGCTGTACATCATTTGCTTAAATTCAAAACGCCTCATTTACAAGGCCAGCAGTGTTTGTGAGAAATAGTCAAACACATTTACGAACAGTAGTCTACAGACATTTTCACAGAACACATTGACACTTGACTTTTGAGAAAAGTTAAAAATGTGACCATCAGTATATACAAAGATACTGAGTCATTATTAAAAATTTGTGCAGTAAAGACTCCAGTTCTTGTTCCTGTAATTCTAGCAGGT